>NW_028263345.1:0-55000 GCF_982192425.1 Myodes glareolus | reverse complement strand
GTGAATTGAAGTGTTGGAACAGACTGCTTCTCTTTCAGAAAAATGCATGTGAGTTTCTTTTGAATGCTTATAAGTAGCTTAAGGCTCTTTCAAAGGAAAGTGATTTTCTCTAAAAGGAGAGCATTTAGAAAGTGAAGCCACACTCCAGTCACTACGCACAGTGAATTGAAGTGTTGGAACAGACTACTTCTCTTTCAGAGAAACGCATGTGAATTTCTGTTAAATGCTTGTAAGTAGCTTAAGGCACTTTCAAAGGAAAGTGATTTTCTCTGAAAGGACAGCATATAGAAAGTGAAGCAACACTCCATTCACTTGGCACAGTGAATTGAAGTGTTGGAACAGACTGCTTCTCTTTCAGAGAAACGCATGTGAATTTCTGTTGAATTCTTGTATGTAGCTTAAGGCATTTTGAAAGGAAAGTGATTTTCTTTGAAAGGACAGCATTTGGAAAGTGAAGCAACACTCCATTCACTTCGCGCAGTGAATTGAAGTGTTGGAACAGACTGCTTCTCTTTCAGAGAAACAGATGTGAGTTTCTTGTGAATGCTTGTAAGTAGCTTAAGGCAGTTTGAAAAGAGAGTGATTTTCTCTAAAAGGACAGTATTTAGAAAGTGAAGCAACACTCCATTCACTTCGCACAGTGAATTGAAGTGTTTGAACAGACTGCTTCTCTTTCAGAGAAACGGATGTGAGCTTTTTGTGAATGCTTGTAAGTAGCTTAAGGCACTCTCATAGAAGAGTGATTTTCTCTGAAAGAACAGCATTTAGAAAGTGAAGCCACACTCCATTCACTTCGCACAGTGAATTGAAGTGTTGGTACAGACTGCTTCTCTTTCAGAGAAACGCATGTGAATTTCTGTTGAATGCTTGTTTGTAGCTTAAGGTATGTTCAAAGGAAAGTGATTTTCTCTGAAAGGACAGCATTTAGAAAGTGAAGCCACACTCCATTCACTTCGCACAGTGAATTGAAGTGTTGGAACAGACTGCTTCTCTTTCAGAGAAACAGATGTGAGTTTCTTGTGAATGCTTGTAAGTACTTTAAGGCAGTTTCAAAAGAGAGTGATTTTCTCTAAAAGGAGAGCATTTAGAAAGTGAAGCAACACTCCACTCACTTCGCACAGTGAATTGAAGTGTTGGAAAAGACTGCTTCTCTTTCAGAGAAACAGATGTGAGTTTCTTGTGAATGCTTGTAAGTACTTTAAGGCAGTTTCAAAAGAGAGTGATTTTCTCTAAAATGAGAGCATTTAGAAAGTGAAGCCACACTCCATTCACTTCGCACAGTGAATTGAAGTGTTGGAACAGACTGCATCACTTTCAGAGAAACGCATGTGAATTTCTGTTAAGTGCTTGTAAGTAGCTTAAGGCACGTTCAAAGGAAAGTGATTTTCTCTGAAAGGACAGCATTTAGAAAGTGAAGCCACACTCCATTCATTTCGCACAGTGAATTGAAGTGTTGGAACAGACTGCTTCTCTTTCAGAAAAATGCATGTGAGTTTCTTCTGAATGCTTGTAAGTTGCTTAAGGCTCTTTCAAAGGAAAGTGATTTTCTCTAAAAGGACAGCATTTATAAAGTGAAGCAACACTCCGTTCACTACGCACAGTGAATTGAAGTGTTGGAACAAACTACTTCCCTTTCAGAGAAACGGATGTGAGTTTTTTGTGAATGCTTGTAAGTAGCTTAAGGCAGTATCAAAAGAGAGTGATTTTCTCTGATAGGACAGCATTTAGAAAGTGAAGCAACACTCCATTCACTTCGCACAGTGAATTGAAGTGTTGGAACAGACTGCTTCTCTTTCAGAGAAACGCATGTGAATTTCTTTTGAATGCTTGAAAGTAGATAAAGGCACTTTCAAAGGAAAGTAATTTTCTCTGAAAGGACAGCATTTAGAAAGTGAAGCAACACTCCATTCACTTCGCACAGTGAATTGAAGTGTTGGAACAGACTGCTTCTCTTTCAGAGAAACGCATGTGAATTTCTGTTGAATGCTTGTATGTAGCTTAAGGCAATTTCAAAGGAAAGTGATTTTCTCTGAAAGGACAGCATTTAGAAAGTTAAGCAACACTCCATTCACTTCGCACAGTGAGCTGAAGTGTTGGAACAGACTGCTTCTCTATCAGAGAAACGCATGTGAATTTCTGTTGAATGCTTGAAAGTAGATAAAGGCACTTTCAAAGGAAAGTGATTTTCTCTGAAAGGACAGCATTTAGAAAGTGAAGCAACACTCCATTCACTACGCACAGTGAATTGAAGTGATGGAACAGACTGCTTCTCTTTCAGAGAAACGCATGTGAATTTCTGTTAAATGCTTGTAAGTAGCTTAAGGCACTTTCAAAGGAAAGTGATTTTCTCTGAAAGGACAGCATTTAGAAAGTGAAGCAACACTCCATTCACTTCACACAGTGAATTGAAGTGTTGTAACAGACTGCTTCTCTTTCATAGAAACGCAAGTGAATTTCTGTTAAATGCTTGAAGGTAGCTTAAGGCACTTTCAAAAGAAAGTGATTTTCTCTGAAAGGACAGCATTTAGAAAGTGAAGCCACACTCCATTCACTTCGTACAGTGAATTGAAGTGTTGGAACAGACTGCATCACTTTCAGAGAAACGCATGTGAATTTCTGTTAAGTGCTTGTAAGTAGCTTAAGGCACGTTCAAAGGAAAGTGATTTTCTCTGAAAGGACAGCATTTAGAAAGTGAATCAACACTCCATTCACTTCGCACAGTGAATTGAAGTGTTGGAACAGACTGCTTCTCTTTCAGAGAAACAGATGTGAGTTTCTTGTGAATGCTTGTAAGTACTTTAAGGCAGTTTCAAAGAGAGTGATTTTCTCTAAAAGGAGAGCATTTAGAAAGTGAAGCAACACTCCATTCACTTCGCACAGTGAATTGAAGTGTTGGAACAGACTGCTGCTCTTTCAGAAAAATGCATGTGAGTTTCTTGTGAATGCTTGTAAGTAGCTTAAGGCCCTTTCAAAGGAAAGTGATTTTCTCTGAAAGTACAGCATTTAGAAAGTGAGGAAACACTCCATTCACTTCGCACAGTGAATTGAAGTGTTGGTACAGACTGCTTCTCTTTCAGAGAAAGGCATGTGAATTTCTGTTGAATGCTTGTAAGTAGCTTAAGGCACTTTCAAAGGAAAGTGATTTTCTCTGAAAGGTCAGCATTTAGAAAGTGAAGCAACACTCCATTCACTTGGCACAGTGAATTGAAGTGTTGGAACAGACTGCTTCTCTTTCAGAAAAATGCATGTGAGTTTCTTTTGAATGCTTGTAAGTAGCTTAAGGCTCTTTCAAAGGAAAGTGATTTTCTCTAAAAGGACAGCATTTAGAAAGTGAAGCAACACTCCATTCACTACGCACAGTGAATTGAAGTGTTGGAACAGACTACTTCTCTTTCAGAGAAACGGATGTGAGTTTTTTGGGAATGCTTGTAAGTAGCTTAAGGCACTTTCAAAGGAAAGTGATTTTCTCTGAAAGGACATCATTTAGAAAGTGAAGCCACACTCCATTCACTTCGCACAGTGAATTGAAGTGTTGACACAGACTGCTTCTCTTTCAGAGAAACGCATGAGAATTTCTGTTGAATGCTTGTATGTAGCTTAAGGCATTTTCAAAGGAAAGTGATTTTCTCTGAGAGGACAGCATTTAGAAAGTGAAGCAACACTCCATTCACTTCGTACAGTGAGTTGAAGTGTTGGAACAGACTGCTTCTCTTTCAGAGAAACGCATGTGAATTTCTGTTGAATGCTTGTATGTAGCTTAAGGCAATTTCAAAGGAAAGTGATTTTCTCTGAAAGGACAGCATTTAGAAAGTTAAGCAACACTCCATTCACTTCGCACAGTGAGCTGAAGTGTTGGAACAGACTGCTTCTCTATCAGAGAAACGCATGTGAATTTCTGTTGAATGCTTGAAAGTAGATAAAGGCACTTTCAAAGGAAAGTGATTTTCTCTGAAAGGACAGCATTTAGAAAGTGAAGCAACACTCCATTCACTACGCACAGTGAATTGAAGTGATGGAACAGACTGCTTCTCTTTCAGAGAAACGCATGTGAATTTCTGTTAAATGCTTGTAAGTAGCTTAAGGCACTTTCAAAGGAAAGTGATTTTCTCTGAAAGGACAGCATTTAGAAAGTGAAGCAACACTCCATTCACTTCACACAGTGAATTGAAGTGTTGTAACAGACTGCTTCTCTTTCATAGAAACGCAAGTGAATTTCTGTTAAATGCTTGAAGGTAGCTTAAGGCACTTTCAAAAGAAAGTGATTTTCTCTGAAAGGACAGCATTTAGAAAGTGAAGCCACACTCCATTCACTTCGTACAGTGAATTGAAGTGTTGGAACAGACTGCATCACTTTCAGAGAAACGCATGTGAATTTCTGTTAAGTGCTTGTAAGTAGCTTAAGGCACGTTCAAAGGAAAGTGATTTTCTCTGAAAGGACAGCATTTAGAAAGTGAATCAACACTCCATTCACTTCGCACAGTGAATTGAAGTGTTGGAACAGACTGCTTCTCTTTCAGAGAAACAGATGTGAGTTTCTTGTGAATGCTTGTAAGTACTTTAAGGCAGTTTCAAAGAGAGTGATTTTCTCTAAAAGGAGAGCATTTAGAAAGTGAAGCAACACTCCATTCACTTCGCACAGTGAATTGAAGTGTTGGAACAGACTGCTGCTCTTTCAGAAAAATGCATGTGAGTTTCTTGTGAATGCTTGTAAGTAGCTTAAGGCCCTTTCAAAGGAAAGTGATTTTCTCTGAAAGTACAGCATTTAGAAAGTGAGGAAACACTCCATTCACTTCGCACAGTGAATTGAAGTGTTGGTACAGACTGCTTCTCTTTCAGAGAAAGGCATGTGAATTTCTGTTGAATGCTTGTAAGTAGCTTAAGGCACTTTCAAAGGAAAGTGATTTTCTCTGAAAGGTCAGCATTTAGAAAGTGAAGCAACACTCCATTCACTTGGCACAGTGAATTGAAGTGTTGGAACAGACTGCTTCTCTTTCAGAAAAATGCATGTGAGTTTCTTTTGAATGCTTGTAAGTAGCTTAAGACTCTTTCAAAGGAAAGTGATTTTCTCTAAAAGGACAGCATTTAGAAAGTGAAGCAACACTCCATTCACTACGCACAGTGAATTGAAGTGTTGGAACAGACTACTTCTCTTTCAGAGAAACGGATGTGAGTTTTTTGGGAATGCTTGTAAGTAGCTTAAGGCACTTTCAAAGGAAAGTGATTTTCTCTGAAAGGACATCATTTAGAAAGTGAAGCCACACTCCATTCACTTCGCACAGTGAATTGAAGTGTTGACACAGACTGCTTCTCTTTCAGAGAAACGCATGAGAATTTCTGTTGAATGCTTGTATGTAGCTTAAGGCATTTTCAAAGGAAAGTGATTTTCTCTGAGAGGACAGCATTTAGAAAGTGAAGCAACACTCCATTCACTTCGTACAGTGAGTTGAAGTGTTGGAACAGACTGCTTCTCTTTCAGAGAAACGCATGTGAATTTCTGTTGAATGCTTGAAAGTAGATAAAGGCACTTTCAAAGGAAAGTGATTTTCTCTGAAAGGACAGCATTTAGAAAGTGAAGCAACACTCCATTCACTTCACACAGTGAATTGAAGTGTTGGAACAGACTGCTTCTATTTCAGAGAAACAGATGTGAGTTTCTTGTGAATGCTTGTGAGTAGCTTAAGGCAGTTTCAGAAGAGAGTGATTTTCTCTAAAAGGAGAGCATTTAGAAAGTGAAGCAACACTCCATTCACTACGCATAGTGAATTGAAGTGTTGGAAGAGACTGCTTCTCTTTCAGAAAAACAGATGTGAGTTTCTTGTGAATGCTTGTAATTACCTTAAGGCACTTTCTAAGGAAAGTGATTTTCTCTGAAAGGACAGCATTTAGAAAGTGAAGCAACACTCCATTCACTTCGCACAGTGAATTGAAGTGTTGGAACAGACTGCTTCTCTTTCAGAGAAACGCATGTGAATTTCTGTTAAATGCTTGTAAGTAGCTTAAGGCACTTTCAAAGGAAAGCGACTTTCTCTGAAAGGACAGCATTTAGAAAGTGAAGCAACACTCCATTCACTTCGCACAGTGAAATGAAGTGATGGAACAGACTGCTTCTCTTTCAGAGAAACGCATGTGAATTTCTGTTAAATGCTTGTAAGTAGCTTAAGGCACTTTCAAAGGAAAGTGATTTTCTCTGAAAGGACAGCATATAGAAAGTGAAGCAACACTCCATTCACTTGGCACAGTGAATTGAAGTGTTGGAACAGACTGCTTCTCTTTCAGAGAAACGCATGTGAATTTCTGTTGAATTCTTGTATGTAGCTTAAGGCATTTTCAAAGGAAAGTGATTTTCTTTGAAAGGACAGCATTTGGAAAGTGAAGCAACACTCCATTCACTTCGCACAGTGAATTGAAGTGTTGGAACAGACTGCTTCTCTTTCAGAGAAACAGATGTGAGTTTCTTGTGAATGCTTGTAAGTAGCTTAAGGCAGTTTGAAAAGAGAGTGATTTTCTCTAAAAGGACAGCATTTAGAAAGTGAAGCAACACTCCATTCACTTCGCACAGTGAATTGAAGTGTTGGAACAGACTGCTTCTCTTTCAGAGAAACGCATGTGAATTTCTGTTAAATGCTTGTAAGTAGCTTAAGGCACTTTCAAAGGAAAGTGACATTCTCTGAAAGGACAGCATTTAGAAAGTGAAGCAACACTCCATTCACTTCGCACAGTGAATTGAAGTGTTGGTACAGACTACATCACTTTCAGAGAAACGCATGTGAATTTCTCTTAAATGCTTGTAAGGAGCTTAAGGTACTTTCAAAGGAAAGTGATTTTCTCTGAAAGGACAGCATTTAGAAAGTGAAGCCACACTCCTTTCACTTCGCACAGTGAATTGAAGTGTTGGAACAGACTGCTTCTCTTTCAGAAAAATGCATGTGAGTTTCTTTTGAATGCTTGTAAGTTGCTTAAGGCTCTTTCAAAGGAAAGTGATTTTCTAAAAGGACAGCATTTATAAAGTGAAGCAACACTCCATTCACTACGCACAGTGAATTGAAGTGTTGGAACAAACTACTTCACTTTCAGAGAAACGGATGTGAGTTTTTTGTGAATGCTTGTAAGTAGCTTAAGGCAGTATCAAAAGAGAGTGATTTTCTCTGAAAGGACAGCATTTAGAAAGTGAAGCAACACTCCATTCACTTCGCACAGTGAATTGAAGTGTTGGAACAGACTGCTTCTCTTTCAGAGAAACGCATGAGAATTTCTGTTGAATGCTTGTATGTAGCTTAAGGCATTTTCAAAGGAAAGTGATTTTCTCTGAAAGGACAGCATTTAGAAAGTGAAGCAACACTCCATTCACTTCGTACTGTGAGTTGAAGTGTTGGAACAGACTGCTTCTCTTTCAGAGAAACGCATGTGAATTTCTGTTGAATGCTTGAAAGTAGATAAAGGCACTTTCAAAGGAAAGTGATTTTCTCTGAAAGGACAGCATTTAGAAAGTGAAGCAACACTCCATTCACTTCACACAGTGAATTGAAGTGTTGGAACAGACTGCTTCTCTTTCAGAGAAACAGATGTGAGTTTCTTGTGAATGCTTGTGAGTAGCTTAAGGCAGTTTCAGAAGAGAGTGATTTTCTCTAAAAGGAGAGCATTTAGAAAGTGAAGCAACACTCCATTCACTACGCATAGTGAATTGAAGTGTTGGAAGAGACTGCTTCTCTTTCAGAAAATCAGATGTGAGTTTCTTGTGAATGCTTGTAATTACCTTAAGGCACTTTCTAAGGAAAGTGATTTTCTCTGAAAGGACAGCATTTAGAAAGTGAAGCAACACTCCATTCACTTCGCACAGTGAATTGAAGTGTTGGAACAGACTGCTTCTCTTTCAGAGAAACGCATGTGAATTTCTGTTAAATGCTTGTAAGTAGCTTAAGGCACTTTCAAAGGAAAGTGACTTTCTTTGAAAGGACAGCATTTAGAAAGTGAAGCAACACTCCATTCACTTCGCACAGTGAATTGAAGTGATGGAACAGACTGCTTCTCTTTCAGAGAAGCACATGTGAATTTCTGTTAAATGCTTGTAAGTAGCTTAAGGCACTTTCAAAGGAAAGTGATTTTCTCTGAAAGGACAGCATATAGAAAGTGAAGCAACACTCCATTCACTTGGCACAGTGAATTGAAGTGTTGGAACAGACTGCTTCTCTTTCAGAGAAACGCATGTGAATTTCTGTTGAATTCTTGTATGTAGCTTAAGGCATTTTCAAAGGAAAGTGATTTTCTTTGAAAGGACAGCATTTGGAAAGTGAAACAACACTCTATTCACTTCGCACAGTGAATTGAAGTGTTGAAACAGACTGCTTCTCTTTCAGAGAAACAGATGTGAGTTTCTTGTGAATGCTTGTAAGTAGCTTAAGGCAGTTTGAAAAGAGAGTGATTTTCTCTAAAAGGACAGCATTTAGAAAGTGAAGCAACACTCCATTCACTTCGCACAGTGAATTGAAGTGTTGGAACAGACTGCTTCTCTTTCAGAGAAACGCATGTGAATTTCTGTTAAATGCTTGTAAGTAGCTTAAGGCACTTTCAAAGGAAAGTGACTTTCTCTGAAAGGACAGCATTTAGAAAGTGAAGCAACACTCCATTCACTTCACACAGTGAATTGAAGTGTTGTAACAGACTGCTTCTCTTTCAGAGAAACGCATGTGAATTTCTGTTAAATGCTTGAAGGTAGCTTAAGGCACTTTCAAAAGAAAGTGATTTTCTCTGAAAGGACAGCATTTAGAAAGTGAAGAAACACTCCATTCACTTCGCACAGTGAATTGAAGTATTGGAACAGACTGCTTCTCTTTCAGAGAAAGGGATGTGAGTTTTTTGTGAATGCTTGTAAGTAGCTTAAGGCACTTTCAAAGGAGAGTGATTTTCTCTGAAAGGACAGCATTTAGAAAGTGAAGCCACACTCCATTCACTTCGCACACTGAATTGAAGTGTTGGTACAGACTGCTTCTCTTTCAGAGAAACGCATGTGAATATCTGTTGAATGCTTGTTTGTAGCTTAAGGCATGTTCAAAGGAAAGTGATTTTCTCTGAAAGGACAGCATTTAGAAAGTGAAGCCACACTCCATTCACTTCGCACAGTGAATTGAAGTGTTGGAACAGACTGCATCACTTTCAGAGAAACGCATGTGAATTTCTGTTAAGTGCTTGTAAGTAGCTTAAGGCACGTTTAAAGGAAAGTGATTTTCTCTGAAAGGACAGCATTTAGAAAGTGAAGCAACACTCCATTCACTTCGCACAGTGAATTGAAGTGTTGGAACAGACTGCTTCTCTTTCAGAGAAACAGATGTGAGTTTCTTGTGAATGCTTGTAAGTACTTTAAGGCAGTATCAAAAGAGAGTGATTTTCTCTAAAAGGAGAGCATTTAGAAAGTGAAGCAACACTCCATTCACTTCGCACAGTGAATTGAAGTGTTGGAACAGACTGCTTCTCTTTCAGAGAAACGCATGTGAATTTCTGTTGAATTCTTGTATGTAGCTTAAGGCCCTTTCAAAGGAAAGTGATTTTCTCTGAAAGGACAGCATTTAGAAAGTGAGGAAACACTCCATTCACTTCGCACAGCGAATTGAAGTGTTGGTACAGACTGCTTCTCTTTCAGAGAAACGCATGTGAATTTCTGTTGAATGCTTGTTTGTAGCTTAAGGCATGTTCAAAGGAAAGTATTTTTCTCTGAAAGGTCAGCATTTAGAAAGTGAAGCCACACTCCATTCACTTCGCACAGTGAATTGAAGTGTTGGAACAGACTGCTTCTCTTTCAGAAAAATGCATGTGAGTTTCTTTTGAATGCTTATAAGTAGCTTAAGGCTCTTTCAAAGGAAAGTGATTTTCTCTAAAAGGAGAGCATTTAGAAAGTGAAGCCACACTCCAGTCACTACGCACAGTGAATTGAAGTGTTGGAACAGACTACTTCTCTTTCAGAGAAACGCATGTGAATTTCTGTTAAATGCTTGTAACTAGCTTAAGGCACTTTCAAAGGAAAGTGATTTTCTCTGAAAGGACAGCATATAGAAAGTGAAGCAACACTCCATTCACTTGGCACAGTGAATTGAAGTGTTGGAACAGACTGCTTCTCTTTCAGAGAAACGCATGTGAATTTCTGTTGAATTCTTGTATGTAGCTTAAGGCATTTTGAAAGGAAAGTGATTTTCTTTGAAAGGACAGCATTTGGAAAGTGAAGCAACACTCCATTCACTTCGCGCAGTGAATTGAAGTGTTGGAACAGACTGCTTCTCTTTCAGAGAAACAGATGTGAGTTTCTTGTGAATGCTTGTAAGTAGCTTAAGGCAGTTTGAAAAGAGAGTGATTTTCTCTAAAAGGACAGTATTTAGAAAGTGAAGCAACACTCCATTCACTTCGCACAGTGAATTGAAGTGTTTGAACAGACTGCTTCTCTTTCAGAGAAACGGATGTGAGCTTTTTGTGAATGCTTGTAAGTAGCTTAAGGCACTCTCATAGAAGAGTGATTTTCTCTGAAAGAACAGCATTTAGAAAGTGAAGCCACACTCCATTCACTTCGCACAGTGAATTGAAGTGTTGGTACAGACTGCTTCTCTTTCAGAGAAACGCATGTGAATTTCTGTTGAATGCTTGTTTGTAGCTTAAGGTATGTTCAAAGGAAAGTGATTTTCTCTGAAAGGACAGCATTTAGAAAGTGAAGCCACACTCCATTCACTTCGCACAGTGAATTGAAGTGTTGGAACAGACTGCATCACTTTCAAAGAAACGCATGTGAATTTCTGTTAAGTGCTTGTAAGTAGCTTAAGGCACGTTCAAAGGAAAGTGATTTTCTCTGAAAGGACAGCATTTAGAAAGTGAATCAACACTCCATTCACTTCGCACAGTGAATTGAAGTGTTGGAACAGACTGCTTCTCTTTCAGAGAAACAGATGTGAGTTTCTTGTGAATGCTTGTAAGTACTTTAAGGCAGTTTCAAAAGAGAGTGATTTTCTCTAAAAGGAGAGCATTTAGAAAGTGAAGCAACACTCCACTCACTTCGCACAGTGAATTGAAGTGTTGGAAAAGACTGCTTCTCTTTCAGAGAAACAGATGTGAGTTTCTTGTGAATGCTTGTAAGTACTTTAAGGCAGTTTCAAAAGAGAGTGATTTTCTCTAAAATGAGAGCATTTAGAAAGTGAAGCCACACTCCATTCACTTCGCACAGTGAATTGAAGTGTTGGAACAGACTGCATCACTTTCAGAGAAACGCATGTGAATTTCTGTTGAATGCTTGTATGTAGCTTAAGGCAATTTCAAAGGAAAGTGATTTTCTCTGAAAGGACATCATTTAGAAAGTTAAGCAACACTCCATTCACTTCGCACAGTGAGCTGAAGTGTTGGAACAGACTGCTTCTCTATCAGAGAAACGCATGTGAATTTCTGTTGAATGCTTGAAAGTAGATAAAGGCACTTTCAAAGGAAAATGATTTTCTCTGAAAGGACAGCATTTAGAAAGTGAAGCAACACTCCATTCACTACGCACAGTGCATTGAAGTGATGGAACAGACTGCTTCTCTTTCAGAGAAACGCATGTGAATTTCTGTTAAATGCTTGTAAGTAGCTTAAGGCACTTTCAAAGGAAAGTGATTTTCTCTGAAAGGACAGCATTTAGAAAGTGAAGCAACACTCCATTCACTTCACACAGTGAATTGAAGTGTTGTAACAGACTGCTTCTCTTTCATAGAAACGCAAGTGAATTTCTGTTAAATGCTTGAAGGTAGCTTAAGGCACTTTCAAAAGAAAGTGATTTTCTCTGAAAGGACAGCATTTAGAAAGTGAAGCCACACTCCATTCACTTCGTACAGTGAATTGAAGTGTTGGAACAGACTGCATCACTTTCAGAGAAACGCATGTGAATTTCTGTTAAGTGCTTGTAAGTAGCTTAAGGCACGTTCAAAGGAAAGTGATTTTCTCTGAAAGGACAGCATTTAGAAAGTGAATCAACACTCCATTCACTTCGCACAGTGAATTGAAGTGTTGGAACAGACTGCTTCTCTTTCAGAGAAACAGATGTGAGTTTCTTGTGAATGCTTGTAAGTACTTTAAGGCAGTTTCAAAGAGAGTGATTTTCTCTAAAAGGAGAGCATTTAGAAAGTGAAGCAACACTCCATTCACTTCGCACAGTGAATTGAAGTGTTGGAACAGACTGCTGCTCTTTCAGAAAAATGCATGTGAGTTTCTTGTGAATGCTTGTAAGTAGCTTAAGGCCCTTTCAAAGGAAAGTGATTTTCTCTGAAAGTACAGCATTTAGAAAGTGAGGAAACACTCCATTCACTTCGCACAGTGAATTGAAGTGTTGGTACAGACTGCTTCTCTTTCAGAGAAAGGCATGTGAATTTCTGTTGAATGCTTGTAAGTAGCTTAAGGCACTTTCAAAGGAAAGTGATTTTCTCTGAAAGGTCAGCATTTAGAAAGTGAAGCAACACTCCATTCACTTGGCACAGTGAATTGAAGTGTTGGAACAGACTGCTTCTCTTTCAGAAAAATGCATGTGAGTTTCTTTTGAATGCTTGTAAGTAGCTTAAGGCTCTTTCAAAGGAAAGTGATTTTCTCTAAAAGGACAGCATTTAGAAAGTGAAGCAACACTCCATTCACTACGCACAGTGAATTGAAGTGTTGGAACAGACTACTTCTCTTTCAGAGAAACGGATGTGAGTTTTTTGGGAATGCTTGTAAGTAGCTTAAGGCACTTTCAAAGGAAAGTGATTTTCTCTGAAAGGACATCATTTAGAAAGTGAAGCCACACTCCATTCACTTCGCACAGTGAATTGAAGTGTTGGAACAGACTGCTTCTCTTTCAGAGAAACGCATGAGAATTTCTGTTGAATGCTTGTATGTAGCTTAAGGCATTTTCAAAGGAAAGTGATTTTCTCTGAGAGGACAGCATTTAGAAAGTGAAGCAACACTCCATTCACTTCGTACAGTGATTTGAAGTGTTGGAACAGACTGCTTCTCTTTCAGAGAAACGCATGTGAATTTCTGTTGAATGCTTGAAAGTAGATAAAGGCACTTTCAAAGGAAAGTGATTTTCTCTGAAAGGACAGCATTTAGAAAGTGAAGCAACACTCCATTCACTTCACACAGTGAATTGAAGTGTTGGAACAGACTGCTTCTATTTCAGAGAAACAGATGTGAGTTTCTTGTGAATGCTTGTGAGTAGCTTAAGGCAGTTTCAGAAGAGCGTGATTTTCTCTAAAAGGAGAGCATTTAGAAAGTGAAGCAACACTCCATTCACTACGCATAGTGAATTGAAGTGTTGGAAGAGACTGCTTCTCTTTCAGAAAAACAGATGTGAGTTTCTTGTGAATGCTTGTAATTACCTTAAGGCACTTTCTAAGGAAAGTGATTTTCTCTGAAAGGACAGCATTTAGAAAGTGAAGCAACACTCCATTCACTTCGCACAGTGAATTGAAGTGTTGGAACAGACTGCTTCTCTTTCAGAGAAACGCATGTGAATTTCTGTTAAATGCTTGTAAGTAGCTTAAGGCACTTTCAAAGGAAAGCGACTTTCTCTGAAAGGACAGCATTTAGAAAGTGAAGCAACACTCCATTCACTTCTTACAGTGAATTGAAGTGATGGAACAGACTGCTTCTCTTTCAGAGAAACGCATGTGAATTTCTGTTAAATGCTTGTAAGTAGCTTAAGGCACTTTCAAAGGAAAGTGATTTTCTCTGAAAGGACAGCATATAGAAAGTGAAGCAACACTCCATTCACTTGGCACAGTGAATTGAAGTGTTGGAACAGACTGCTTCTCTTTCAGAGAAACGCATGTGAATTTCTGTTGAATTCTTGTATGTAGCTTAAGGCATTTTCAAAGGAAAGTGATTTTCTTTGAAAGGACAGCATTTGGAAAGTGAAGCAACACTCCATTCACTTCGCACAGTGAATTGAAGTGTTGGAACAGACTGCTTCTCTTTCAGAGAAACAGATGTGAGTTTCTTGTGAATGCTTGTAAGTAGCTTAAGGCAGTTTGAAAAGAGAGTGATTTTCTCTAAAAGGACAGCATTTAGAAAGTGAAGCAACACTCCATTCACTTTGCACAGTGAATTGAAGTGTTGGAACAGACTGCTTCTCTTTCAGAGAAACGCATGTGAATTTCTGTTAAATGCTTGTAAGTAGCTTAAGGCACTTTCAAAGGAAAGTGACATTCTCTGAAAGGACAGCATTTAGAAAGTGAAGCAACACTCCATTCACTTCGCACAGTGAATTGAAGTGTTGGTACAGACTACATCACTTTCAGAGAAACGCATGTGAATTTCTCTTAAATGCTTGTAAGGAGCTTAAGGTACTTTCAAAGGAAAGTGATTTTCTCTGAAAGGACAGCATTTAGAAAGTGAAGCCACACTCCATTCACTTCGCACAGTGAATTGAAGTGTTGGAACAGACTGCTTCTCTTTCAGAAAAATGCATGTGAGTTTCTTTTGAATGCTTGTAAGTTGCTTAAGGCTCTTTCAAAGGAAAGTGATTTTCTCTAAAAGGACAGCATTTATAAAGTGAAGCAACACTCCATTCACTACGCACAGTGAATTGAAGTGTTGGAACAAACTACTTCACTTTCAGAGAAACGGATGTGAGTTTTTTGTGAATGCTTGTAAGTAGCTTAAGGCAGTATCAAAAGAGAGTGATTTTCTCTGAAAGGACAGCATTTAGAAAGTGAAGCAACACTCCATTCACTTCGCACAGTGAATTGAAGTGTTGGAACAGACTGCTTCTCTTTCAGAGAAACGCATGAGAATTTCTGTTGAATGCTTGTATGTAGCTTAAGGCATTTTCAAAGGAAAGTGATTTTCTCTGAAAGGACAGCATTTAGAAAGTGAAGCAACACTCCATTCACTTCGTACAGTGAGTTGAAGTGTTGGAACAGACTGCTTCTCTTTCAGAGAAACGCATGTGAATTTCTGTTGAATGCTTGAAAGTAGATAAAGGCACTTTCAAAGGAAAGTGATTTTCTCTGAAAGGACAGCATTTAGAAAGTGAAGCAACACTCCATTCATTTCACACAGTGAATTGAAGTGTTGGAACAGACTGCTTCTATTTCAGAGAAACAGATGTGAGTTTCTTGTGAATGCTTGTGAGTAGCTTAAGGCAGTTTCAGAAGAGAGTGATTTTCTCTAAAAGGAGAGCATTTAGAAAGTGAAGCAACACTCCATTCACTACGCATAGTGAATTGAAGTGTTGGAAGAGACTGCTTCTCTTTCAGAAAAACAGATGTGAGTTTCTTGTGAATGCTTGTAATTACCTTAAGGCACTTTCTAAGGAAAGTGATTTTCTCTGAAAGTACAGCATTTAGAAAGTGAGGAAACACTCCATTCACTTCGCACAGTGAATTGAAGTGTTGGTACAGACTGCTTCTCTTTCAGAGAAAGGCATGTGAATTTCTGTTGAATGCTTGTAAGTAGCTTAAGGCACTTTCAAAGGAAAGTGATTTTCTCTGAAAGGTCAGCATTTAGAAAGTGAAGCAACACTCCATTCACTTGGCACAGTGAATTGAAGTGTTGGAACAGACTGCTTCTCTTTCAGAAAAATGCATGTGAGTTTCTTTTGAATGCTTGTAAGTAGCTTAAGGCTCTTTCAAAGGAAAGTGATTTTCTCTAAAAGGACAGCATTTAGAAAGTGAAGCAACACTCCATTCACTACGCACAGTGAATTGAAGTGTTGGAACAGACTACTTCTCTTTCAGAGAAACGGATGTGAGATTTTTGGGAATGCTTGTAAGTAGCTTAAGGCACTTTCAAAGGAGAGTGATTTTCTCTGAAAGGACAGCATTTAGAAAGTGAAGCCACACTCCATTCACTTCGCACACTGAATTGAAGTGTTGGTACAGACTGCTTCTCTTTCAGAGAAACGCATGTGAATATCTGTTGAATGCTTGTTTGTAGCTTAAGGCATGTTCAAAGGAAAGTGATTTTCTCTGAAAGGACAGCATTTAGAAAGTGAAGCCACACTCCATTCACTTCGCACAGTGAATTGAAGTGTTGGAACAGACTGCATCACTTTCAGAGAAACGCATGTGAATTTCTGTTAAGTGCTTGTAAGTAGCTTAAGGCACGTTTAAAGGAAAGTGATTTTCTCTGAAAGGACAGCATTTAGAAAGTGAATCAACACTCCATTCACTTCGCACAGTGAATTGAAGTGTTGGAACAGACTGCTTCTCTTTCAGAGAAACAGATGTGAGTTTCTTGTGAATGCTTGTAAGTACTTTAAGGCAGTATCAAAAGAGAGTGATTTTCTCTAAAAGGAGAGCATTTAGAAAGTGAAGCAACACTCCATTCACTTCGCACAGTGAATTGAAGTGTTGGAACAGACTGCTTCTCTTTCAGAGAAACGCATGTGAATTTCTGTTGAATTCTTGTATGTAGCTTAAGGCCCTTTCAAAGGAAAGTGATTTTCTCTGAAAGGACAGCATTTAGAAAGTGAAGCCACACTCCATTCACTTTGCACAGTGAATTGAAGTGTTGGTACAGACTGCATCACTTTCAGAGAAACGCATGTGAATTTCTCTTAAATGCTTGTAAGTAGCTTAAGGTACTTTCAAAGGAAAGTGATTTTCTCTGAAAGGAAAGCATTTAGAAAGTGAAGCCACACTCCATTCACTTCGCACAGTGAATTGAAGAGTTGGAACAGACTGCTTCTCTTTCAGAAAAATGCATGTGAGTTTCTTTTGAATGCTTGTAAGTTGCTTAAGGCTCTTTCAAAGGAAAGTGATTTTCTCTAAAAGGACAGCATTTATAAAGTGAAGCACCACTCCATTCACTATGCACAGTGAATTGAAGTGTTAGAACAAACTACTTCCCTTTCAGAGAAACGGATGTGAGTTTTTTGTGAATGCTTGTAAGTAGCTTAAGGCAGTATCAAAAGAGAGTGATTTTCTCTGAAAGGACAGCATTTAGAAATTGAAGCAACACTCCATTCACTTCGCACAGTGAATTGAAGTGTTGGAACAGACTGCTTCTCTATCAGAGAAACGCATGAGAATTTCTGTTGAATGCTTGTATGTAGCTTAAGGCATTTTCATAGGAAAGTGATTTTCTCTGAAAGGACAGCATATAGAAAGTGAAGCAACACTCCATTCACTTCGTACAGTGAGTTGAAGTGTTGGAACAGACTGCTTCTCTTTCAGAGAAACGCATGTGAATTTCTGTTGAATGCTTGAAAGTAGATAAAGGCACTTTCAAAGGAAAGTGATTTTCTCTGAAAGGACAGCATTTAGAAAGTGAAGCAACACTCCATTCACTTCGCACAGTGAATTGAAGTGATGGAACAGACTGCTTCTCTTTCAGAGAAACGCATGTGAATTTCTGTTAAATGCTTGTAAGTAGCTTAAGGCACTTTCAAAGGAAAGTGATTTTCTCTGAAAGGACAGCATATAGAAAGTGAAGCAACACTCCATTCACTTGGCACAGTGAATTGAAGTGTTGGAACAGATTGCTTCTCTTTCAGAGAAACGCATGTGAATTTCTGTTGAATTCTTGTATGTAGCTTAAGGCATTTTCAAAGGAAAGTGATTTTCTTTGAAAGGACAGCATTTGGAAAGTGAAGCAACACTCCATTCACTTCGCACAGTGAATTGAAGTGTTGGAACAGACTGCTTCTCTTTCAGAGAAACGCATGTGAATTTCTGTTAAATGCTTGTAATTAGCTTAAGGCACTGTCAAAGGAAAGTGACTTTCTCTGAAAGGACAGCATTTAGAAAGTGAAGCAACACTCCATTCACTTCACACAGTGAATTGAAATGTTGTAACAGACTGCTTCTCTTTCAGAGAAACGCATGTGAATTTCTGTTAAATGCTTGAAGGTAGTTTAAGGCACTTTCAAAAGAAAGTGATTTTCTCTGAAAGGACAGCATTTAGAAAGTGAAGCAACACTCCATTCACTTCGCACAGTGAATTGAAGTATTGGAACAGACTGCTTCTCTTTCAGAGAAACGGATGTGAGTTTTTTGTGAATGCTTGTAAGTAGCTTAAGGCACTTTCAAAGGAGAGTGATTTTCTCTGAAAGGACAGCATTTAGAAAGTGAAGCCACACTCCATTCACTTCGCACACTGAATTGAAGTGTTGGTACAGACTGCTTCTCTTTCAGAGAAACGCATGTGAATTTCTGTTGAATGCTTGTTTGTAGCTTTAGGCATGTTCAAAGGAAAGTGATTTTCTCTGAAAGGACAGTATTTAGAAAGTGAAGCCACACTCCATTCACTTCGCAAAGTGAATTGAAGTGTTGGAACAGACTGCATCACTTTCAGAGAAACGCATGTGAATTTCTGTTAAGTGCTTGTAAGTAGCTTAAGGCATGTTCAAAGGAAAGTGATTTTCTCTGAAAGGACAGCATTTAGAAAGTGAATCAACACTCCATTCACTTCGCACAGTGAATTGAAGTGTTGGAACAGACTGCTTCTCTTTCAGAGAAACAGATGTGAGTTTCTTGTGAATGCTTGTAAGTACTTTAAGGCAGTTTCAAAAGAGAGTGATTTTCTCTAAAAGGAGAGCATTTAGAAAGTGAAGCAACACTCCATTCACTTCGCACAGTGAATTGAAGTGTTGGAACAGACTGCATCACTTTCAGAGAAACGCATGTGAATTTCTGTTAAGTGCTTGTAAGTAGCTTAAGGCACGTTTAAAGGAAAGTGATTTTCTCTGAAAGGACAGCATTTAGAAAGTGAATCAACACTCCATTCACTTCGCACAGTGAATTGAAGTGTTGGAACAGACTGCTTCTCTTTCAGAGAAACAGATGTGAGTTTCTTGTGAATGCTTGTAAGTACTTTAAGGCAGTATCAAAAGAGAGTGATTTTCTCTAAAAGGAGAGCATTTAGAAAGTGAAGCAACACTCCATTCACTTCGCACAGTGAATTGAAGTGTTGGAACAGACTGCTTCTCTTTCAGAGAAACGCATGTGAATTTCTGTTGAATTCTTGTATGTAGCTTAAGGCCCTTTCAAAGGAAAGTGATTTTCTCTGAAAGGACAGCATTTAGAAAGTGAAGCCACACTCCATTCACTTTGCACAGTGAATTGAAGTGTTGGTACAGACTGCATCACTTTCAGAGAAACGCATGTGAATTTCTCTTAAATGCTTGTAAGTAGCTTAAGGTACTTTCAAAGGAAAGTGATTTTCTCTGAAAGGACAGCATTTAGAAAGTGAAGCCACACTCCATTCACTTCGCACAGTGAATTGAAGAGTTGGAACAGACTGC
Source organism: Myodes glareolus (assembly GCF_982192425.1). Taxonomy (NCBI): domain Eukaryota; kingdom Metazoa; phylum Chordata; class Mammalia; order Rodentia; family Cricetidae; genus Myodes; species Myodes glareolus. The sequence continues at coordinate 35,778 of NW_028263345.1, read as the reverse complement.
TTCTCTTTCAGAAAAATGCATGTGAGTTTCTTTTGAATGCTTGTAAGTTGCTTAAGGCTCTTTCAAAGGAAAGTGATTTTCTCTAAAAGGACAGCATTTATAAAGTGAAGCAACACTCCATTCACTACGCACAGTGAATTGAAGTGTTAGAACAAACTACTTCCCTTTCAGAGAAATGGATGTGAGTTTTTTGTGAATGCTTGTAAGTAGCTTAAGGCAGTATCAAAAGAGAGTGATTTTCTCTGAAAGGACAGCATTTAGAAAGTGAAGCAACACTCCATTCACTTCGCACAGTGAATTGAAGTGATGGAACAGACTGCTTCTCTTTCAGAGAAACGCGTGTGAATTTCTGTTAAATGCTTGTAAGTAGCTTAAGGCACTTTCAAAGGAAAGTGATTTTCTCTGAAAGGACAGCATATAGAAAGTGAAGCAACACTCCATTCACTTGGCACAGTGAATTGAAGTGTTGGAACAGACTGCTTCTCTTTCAGAGAAACGCATGTGAATTTCTGTTGAATTCTTGTATGTAGCTTAAGGCATTTTCAAAGGAAAGTGATTTTCTTTGAAAGGACAGCATTTGGAAAGTGAAGCAACACTCCATTCACTTCGCACAGTGAATTGAAGTGTTGGAACAGACTGCTTCTCTTTCAGAGAAACAGATGTGAGTTTCTTGTGAATGCTTGTAAGTAGCTTAAGGCAGTTTGAAAAGAGAGTGATTTTCTCTAAAAGGACAGCATTTAGAAAGTGAAGCAACACTCCATTCACTTCGCACAGTGAATTGAAGTGTTGGAACAGACTGCTTCTCTTTCAGAGAAACGCATGTGAATTTCTGTTAAATGCTTGTAAGTAGCTTAAGGCACTTTCAAAGGAAAGTGACTTTCTCTGAAAGGACAGCATTTAGAAAGTGAAGCAACACTCCATTCACTTCACACAGTGAATTGAAATGTTGTAACAGACTGCTTCTCTTTCAGAGAAACGCATGTGAATTTCTGTTAAATGCTTGAAGGTAGCTTAAGGCACTTTCAAAAGAAAGTGATTTTCTCTGAAAGGACAGCATTTAGAAAGTGAAGAAACACTCCATTCACTTCGCACAGTGAATTGAAGTATTGGAACAGACTGCTTCTCTTTCAGAGAAACGGATGTGAGTTTTTTGTGAATGCTTGTAAGTAGCTTAAGGCACTTTCAAAGGAGAGTGATTTTCTCTGAAAGGACAGCATTTAGAAAGTGAAGCCACACTCCATTCACTTCGCACACTGAATTGAAGTGTTGGTACAGACTGCTTCTCTTTCAGAGAAACGCATGTGAATATCTGTTGAATGCTTGTTTGTAGCTTAAGGCATGTTCAAAGGAAAGTGATTTTCTCTGAAAGGACAGCATTTAGAAAGTGAAGCCACACTCCATTCACTTCGCACAGTGAATTGAAGTGTTGGAACAGACTGCATCACTTTCAGAGAAACGCATGTGAATTTCTGTTAAGTGCTTGTAAGTAGCTTAAGGCACGTTTAAAGGAAAGTGATTTTCTCTGAAAGGACAGCATTTAGAAAGTGAATCAACACTCCATTCACTTCGCACAGTGAATTGAAGTGTTGGAACAGACTGCTTCTCTTTCAGAGAAACAGATGTGAGTTTCTTGTGAATGCTTGTAAGTACTTTAAGGCAGTATCAAAAGAGAGTGATTTTCTCTAAAAGGAGAGCATTTAGAAAGTGAAGCAACACTCCATTCACTTCGCACAGTGAATTGAAGTGTTGGAACAGACTGCTTCTCTTTCAGAGAAACGCATGTGAATTTCTGTTGAATTCTTGTATGTAGCTTAAGGCCCTTTCAAAGGAAAGTGATTTTCTCTGAAAGGACAGCATTTAGAAAGTGAAGCCACACTCCATTCACTTTGCACAGTGAATTGAAGTGTTGGTACAGACTGCATCACTTTCAGAGAAACGCATGTGAATTTCTCTTAAATGCTTGTAAGTAGCTTAAGGTACTTTCAAAGGAAAGTGATTTTCTCTGAAAGGACAGCATTTAGAAAGTGAAGCCACACTCCATTCACTTCGCACAGTGAATTGAAGAGTTGGAACAGACTGCTTCTCTTTCAGAAAAATGCATGTGAGTTTCTTTTGAATGCTTGTAAGTTGCTTAAGGCTCTTTCAAAGGAAAGTGATTTTCTCTAAAAGGACAGCATTTATAAAGTGAAGCACCACTCCATTCACTACGCACAGTGAATTGAAGTGTTAGAACAAACTACTTCCCTTTCAGAGAAACGGATGTGAGTTTTTTATGAATGCTTGTAAGTAGCTTAAGGCAGTATCAAAAGAGAGTGATTTTCTCTGAAAGGACAGCATTTAGAAATTGAAGCAACACTCCATTCACTTCGCACAGTGAATTGAAGTGTTGGAACAGACTGCTTCTCTATCAGAGAAACGCATGAGAATTTCTGTTGAATGCTTGTATGTAGCTTAAGGCATTTTCATAGGAAAGTGATTTTCTCTGAAAGGACAGCATATAGAAAGTGAAGCAACACTCCATTCACTTCGTACAGTGAGTTGAAGTGTTGGAACAGACTGCTTCTCTTTCAGAGAAACGCATGTGAATTTCTGTTGAATGCTTGAAAGTAGATAAAGGCACTTTCAAAGGAAAGTGATTTTCTCTGAAAGGACAGCATTTAGAAAGTGAAGCAACACTCCATTCACTTCGCACAGTGAATTGAAGTGATGGAACAGACTGCTTCTCTTTCAGAGAAACGCATGTGAATTTCTGTTAAATGCTTGTAAGTAGCTTAAGGCACTTTCAAAGGAAAGTGATTTTCTCTGAAAGGACAGCATATAGAAAGTGAAGCAACACTCCATTCACTTGGCACAGTGAATTGAAGTGTTGGAACAGATTGCTTCTCTTTCAGAGAAACGCATGTGAATTTCTGTTGAATTCTTGTATGTAGCTTAAGGCATTTTCAAAGGAAAGTGATTTTCTTTGAAAGGACAGCATTTGGAAAGTGAAGCAACACTCCATTCACTTCGCACAGTGAATTGAAGTGTTGGAACAGACTGCTTCTCTTTCAGAGAAACGCATGTGAATTTCTGTTAAATGCTTGTAATTAGCTTAAGGCAATGTCAAAGGAAAGTGACTTTCTCTGAAAGGACAGCATTTAGAAAGTGAAGCAACACTCCATTCACTTCACACAGTGAATTGAAATGTTGTAACAGACTGCTTCTCTTTCAGAGAAACGCATGTGAATTTCTGTTAAATGCTTGAAGGTAGTTTAAGGCACTTTCAAAAGAAAGTGATTTTCTCTGAAAGGACAGCATTTAGAAAGTGAAGCAACACTCCATTCACTTCGCACAGTGAATTGAAGTATTGGAACAGACTGCTTCTCTTTCAGAGAAACGGATGTGAGTTTTTTGTGAATGCTTGTAAGTAGCTTAAGGCACTTTCAAAGGAGAGTGATTTTCTCTGAAAGGACAGCATTTAGAAAGTGAAGCCACACTCCATTCACTTCGCACACTGAATTGAAGTGTTGGTACAGACTGCTTCTCTTTCAGAGAAACGCATGTGAATTTCTGTTGAATGCTTGTTTGTAGCTTTAGGCATGTTCAAAGGAAAGTGATTTTCTCTGAAAGGACAGTATTTAGAAAGTGAAGCCACACTCCATTCACTTCGCAAAGTGAATTGAAGTGTTGGAACAGACTGCATCACTTTCAGAGAAACGCATGTGAATTTCTGTTAAGTGCTTGTAAGTAGCTTAAGGCATGTTCAAAGGAAAGTGATTTTCTCTGAAAGGACAGCATTTAGAAAGTGAATCAACACTCCATTCACTTCGCACAGTGAATTGAAGTGTTGGAACAGACTGCTTCTCTTTCAGAGAAACAGATGTGAGTTTCTTGTGAATGCTTGTAAGTACTTTAAGGCAGTTTCAAAAGAGAGTGATTTTCTCTAAAAGGAGAGCATTTAGAAAGTGAAGCAACACTCCATTCACTTCGCACAGTGAATTGAAGTGTTGGAACAGACTGCATCACTTTCAGAGAAACGCATGTGAATTTCTGTTAAGTGCTTGTAAGTAGCTTAAGGCACGTTTAAAGGAAAGTGATTTTCTCTGAAAGGACAGCATTTAGAAAGTGAATCAACACTCCATTCACTTCGCACAGTGAATTGAAGTGTTGGAACAGACTGCTTCTCTTTCAGAGAAACAGATGTGAGTTTCTTGTGAATGCTTGTAAGTACTTTAAGGCAGTATCAAAAGAGAGTGATTTTCTCTAAAAGGAGAGCATTTAGAAAGTGAAGCAACACTCCATTCACTTCGCACAGTGAATTGAAGTGTTGGAACAGACTGCTTCTCTTTCAGAGAAACGCATGTGAATTTCTGTTGAATTCTTGTATGTAGCTTAAGGCCCTTTCAAAGGAAAGTGATTTTCTCTGAAAGGACAGCATTTAGAAAGTGAAGCCACACTCCATTCACTTTGCACAGTGAATTGAAGTGTTGGTACAGACTGCATCACTTTCAGAGAAACGCATGTGAATTTCTCTTAAATGCTTGTAAGTAGCTTAAGGTACTTTCAAAGGAAAGTGATTTTCTCTGAAAGGACAGCATTTAGAAAGTGAAGCCACACTCCATTCACTTCGCACAGTGAATTGAAGAGTTGGAACAGACTGCTTCTCTTTCAGAAAAATGCATGTGAGTTTCTTTTGAATGCTTGTAAGTTGCTTAAGGCTCTTTCAAAGGAAAGTGATTTTCTCTAAAAGGACAGCATTTATAAAGTGAAGCAACACTCCATTCACTACGCACAGTGAATTGAAGTGTTAGAACAAACTACTTCCCTTTCAGAGAAACGGATGTGAGTTTTTTGTGAATGCTTGTAAGTAGCTTAAGGCAGTATCAAAAGAGAGTGATTTTGTCTGAAAGGACAGCATTTAGAAATTGAAGCAACACTCCATTCACTTCGCACAGTGAATTGAAGTGTTGTAACAGACTGCTTCTCTATCAGAGAAACGCATGAGAATTTCTGTTGAATGCTTGTATGTAGCTTAAGGCATTTTCATAGGAAAGTGATTTTCTCTGAAAGGACAGCATATAGAAAGTGAAGCAACACTCCATTCACTTCGTACAGTGAGTTGAAGTGTTGGAACAGACTGCTTCTCTTTCAGAGAAACGCATGTGAATTTCTGTTGAATGCTTGAAAGTAGATAAAGGCACTTTCAAAGGAAAGTGATTTTCTCTGAAAGGACAGCATTTAGAAAGTGAAGCAACACTCCATTCACTTCGCACAGTGAATTGAAGTGATGGAACAGACTGCTTCTCTTTCAGAGAAACGCATGTGAATTTCTGTTAAATGCTTGTAAGTAGCTTAAGGCACTTTCAAAGGAAAGTGATTTTCTCTGAAAGGACAGCATATAGAAAGTGAAGCAACACTCCATTCACTTGGCACAGTGAATTGAAGTGTTGGAACAGATTGCTTCTCTTTCAGAGAAACGCATGTGAATTTCTGTTGAATTCTTGTATGTAGCTTAAGGCATTTTCAAAGGAAAGTGATTTTCTTTGAAAGGACAGCATTTGGAAAGTGAAGCAACACTCCATTCACTTCGCACAGTGAATTGAAGTGTTGGAACAGACTGCTTCTCTTTCAGAGAAACGCATGTGAATTTCTGTTAAATGCTTGTAATTAGCTTAAGGCACTGTCAAAGGAAAGTGACTTTCTCTGAAAGGACAGCATTTAGAAAGTGAAGCAACACTCCATTCACTTCACAGAGTGAATTGAAATGTTGTAACAGACTGCTTCTCTTTCAGAGAAACGCATGTGAATTTCTGTTAAATGCTTGAAGGTAGTTTAAGGCACTTTCAAAAGAAAGTGATTTTCTCTGAAAGGACAGCATTTAGAAAGTGAAGCAACACTCCATTCACTTCGCACAGTGAATTGAAGTATTGGAACAGACTGCTTCTCTTTCAGAGAAACGGATGTGAGTTTTTTGTGAATGCTTGTAAGTAGCTTAAGGCACTTTCAAAGGAGAGTGATTTTCTCTGAAAGGACAGCATTTAGAAAGTGAAGCCACACTCCATTCATTTCGCACAGTGAATTGAAGTGTTGGTACAGACTGCTTCTCTTTCAGAGAAACGCATGTGAATTTCTGTTGAATGCTTGTTTGTAGCTTTAGGCATGTTCAAAGGAAAGTGATTTTCTCTGAAAGGACAGTATTTAGAAAGTGAAGCCACACTCCATTCACTTCGCAAAGTGAATTGAAGTGTTGGAACAGACTGCATCACTTTCAGAGAAACGCATGTGAATTTCTGTTAAGTGCTTGTAAGTAGCTTAAGGCATGTTCAAAGGAAAGTGATTTTCTCTGAAAGGACAGCATTTAGAAAGTGAATCAACACTCCATTCACTTCGCACAGTGAATTGAAGTGTTGGAACAGACTGCTTCTCTTTCAGAGAAACAGATGTGAGTTTCTTGTGAATGCTTGTAAGTACTTTAAGGCAGTTTCAAAAGAGAGTGATTTTCTCTAAAAGGAGAGCATTTAGAAAGTGAAGCAACACTCCATTCACTTCGCACAGTGAATTGAAGTGTTGGAACAGACTGCTGCTCTTTCAGAAAAATGCATGTGAGTTTCTTGTGAATGCTTGTAAGTAGCTTAAGGCCCTTTCAAAGGAAAGTGATTTTCTCTGAAAGGACAGCATTTAGAAAGTGAAGCAACACTCCATTCACTTCGCAAAGTGAATTGAAGTGATGGAACAGACTGCTTCTCTTTCAGAGAAACGCATGTGGATTTCTGTTAAATGCTTGTAAGTAGCTTAAGGCACTTTCAAAGGAAAGTGATTTTCTCTGAAAGGACATCATATAGAAAGTGAAGCAACACTCCATTCACTTCGCACAGTGAATTAAAGTGTTGGAACAGACTGCTTCTCTTTCAGAGAAACAGATGTGAGTTTCTTGTGAATGCTTGTAAGTAGCTTAAGGCAGTTTGAAAAGAGAGTGATTTTCTCTAAAAGGACAGCATTTAGAAAGTGAAGCAACACTCCATTCACTTCGCACAGTGAATTGAAGTGTTGGAACAGACTGCTTCTATTTCAGAGAAACAGATGTGAGTTTCTTGTGAATGCTTGTGAGTAGCTTAAGGCAGTTTCAGAAGAGAGTGATTTTCTCTAAAAGGAGAGCATATAGAAAGAGAAGCAACCCTCCATTCACTACGCACAGTGAATTGAAGTGTTGGAACAGACTGCTTCTCTTTCAGAGAAACGCCTGTGAATTTCTGTTGAATGCTTGTATGTAGCTTAAGGCAATTTTAAAGGAAAGTGATTTTCTCTGAAAGGACAGCATTTAGAAAGTGAAGCAACACTTCATTCACTTCGCACATTGAATTGAAGTGTTGGAACAGACTACTTCTCTTTCAGAGAATCGGATGTGGGTTTTTTGGGAATGCTTGTAAGTAGCTTAAGGCACTTTCAAAGGAAAGTGATTTTCTCTGAAAGGACAGCATATAGAAAGTGAAGCAGCACTCCATTCACTTCGCACAGTTAACTGAAGTGTTGGAACAGACTGCTTCTCTTTCAGAAAAACGCATGTGAATTTCTGTTGAATTCTTGTATGTAGCTTAAGGCATTTTCAAAGGAAAGTGATTTTCTTTGAAAGGACAGCATTTGGAAAGTGAAGCAACACTCCATTCACTTCGCACAGTGAATTGAAGTGTTGGAACAGACTGCTTCTCTTTCAGAAACACAGATGTGAGTTTCTTGTGAATGCTTGTAATTACCTTAAGGCACTTTCAAAGGAAAGTGATTTTCTCTGAAAGGACAGCATTTAGAAAGTGAAGCAACACTCCATTCACTTCGCACAGTGAATTGAAGTGTTGGAACAGACTGCTTCTCTTTCAGAGAAACAGATGTGAGTTTCTTGTGAATGCTTGTAAGTAGCTTAAGGCAGTTTGAAAAGAGAGTGATTTTCTCTAAAAGGACAGCATTTAGAAAGTGAAGCAACACTCCATTCACTTCGCACAGTGAATTGAAGTGTTGGAACAGACTGCTTCTCTTTCAGAGAAACGCATGTGAATTTCTGTTAAATGCTTGTAAGTAGCTTAAGGCACTTTCAAAGGAAAGTGACTTTCTCTGAAAGGACAGCATTTAGAAAGTGAAGCAACACTCCATTCACTTCACACAGTGAATTGAAGTGTTGGAACAGACTGCTTCTCTTTCAGAGAAACGCATGTGAATTTCTGTTAAATGCTTGTAGGTAGCTTAAGGCACTTTCAAAAGAAAGTGATTTTCTCTGAAAGGACAGCATTTAGAAAGTGAAGCAACACTCCATTCACTTCGCACAGTGAATTGAAGTGTTGGAACAGACTGCTTCTCTTTCAGAGAAACGGATGTGAGTTTTTTTGTGAATGCTTGTAAGTAGCTTAAGGCACTTTCAAAGGAGAGTGATTTTTCTCTGAAAGGACAGCATTTAGAAAGTGAAGCCACACTCCATTCACTTCGCACAGTGAATTGAAGTGTTGGTACAGACTGCTTCTCTTTCAGAGAAACGCATGTGAATTTCTGTTGAATGCTTGTTTGTAGCTTAAGGCATGTTCAAAGGAAAGTGATTTTCTCTGAAAGGACAGCATTTAGAAAGTGAAGCCACACTCCATTCACTTCGCACAGTGAATTGAAGTGTTGGAACAGACTACATCACTTTCAGAGAAACGCATGTGAATTTCTGTTAAGTGCTTGTAAGTAGCTTAAGGCACGTTCAAAGGAAAGTGATTTTCTCTGAAATGACAGCATTTAGAAAGTGAATCAACACTCCATTCACTTCGCACAGTGAATTGAAGTGTTGGAACAGACTGCTTCTCTTTCAGAGAAACAGATGTGAGTTTCTTGTGAATGCTTGTAAGTACTTTAAGGCAGTTTCAAAAGAGAGTGATTTTCTCTAAAAGGAGAGCATTTAGAAAGTGAAGGAACACTCCATTCACTACGCACAGTGAATTGAAGTGTTGGAACAGACTGCTGCTCTTTCAGAAAAATGCATGTGAGTTTCTTGTGAATGCTTGTAAGTAGCTTAAGGCCCCTTCAAAGGAAAGTGATTTTCTCTGAAAGGACAGCATTTAGAAAGTGAAGCAACGCTCTATTCACTTCGCACAGTGAACTGAAGTGTTGGTACAGACTGCTTCTCTTTCAGAGAAACGCATGTGAATTTCTGTTGAATGCTTATTTGTAGCTTAAGGCATGTTCAAAGGAAAGTGATTTTCTCTAAAAGGACAGCATTTAGAAAGTGAAGCAACACTCCATTCACTACGCACAGTGAATTGAAGTGTTGGAACAGACTACTTCTCTTTCAGAGAAACGGATGTGAGTTTTTTGGGAATGCTTGTAAGTAGCTTAAGGCACTTTCAAAGGAAAGTGATTTTCTCTGAAAGGACAGCATTTAGAAAGTGAAGCCACACTCCATTCACTTCGCACAGTGAATTGAAGTGTTGGAACAGACTGCTGCTCTTTCAGAAAAACGCATGTGAGTTTCTTGTGAATGCTTGTAAGTAGCTTAAGGCACTTTCAAAGGAAAGTGATTTTCTCTGAAAGGACAGCATTTAGAAAGTGAAGCAACACTCCATTCACTTCGGACAGTGAAATGAAGTGTTGGTACAGACTGCTTCTCTTTCAGAGAAACGCATGTGAATTTCTGATGAATGCTTGTTTGTAGCTTAAGGCATGTTCAAAGGAAAGTGATTTTCTCTGAAAGGACAGCATATAGAAAGTGAAGCCACACTCCATTCACTTGGCACAGTAATTTGAAGTGTTGGAACAGACTGCTTCTCTTTCAGAGAAATGCATGTGAGTTTCTTTTGAATGCTTGAAAGTAGCTTAAGGCTCTTTCAAAAGAAAGTGATTTTCTCTAAAAGGACAGCATTTAGAAAGTGAAGAAACACTCCATTCACTTCGCACAGTGAATTGAAGTGTTGGAACAGACTGCTTCTCTTTCAGAGAAATGCATGTGAATTTCTGTTAAATGCTTGTAGGTAGCATAAGGCACTTTCAAAGGAAAGTGATTTTCTCTGAAAGGACAGCATTTAGAAAGTGAAGCCACACTCCATTCACTTCGCACCGTGAATTGAAGTGTTGGAACAGACTTCTTCTCTTTCAGAGAAATGGATGTGAGTTTTTTGTGAATGCTTGTAAGTAGCTTAAGGCACTTTCAAACGAAAGTGATTTTCTCTGAAATGACAGCATTTAGAAAATGAAGCAACACTCCATTCACTTCGCACAGTGAACTGAAGTGTTGGTACAGACTGCTTCTCTTTCAGAGAAACGCATGTGAATTTCTGTTGAATGCTTATTTGTAGCTTAAGGCATGTTCAAAGGAAAGTGATTTTCTCTGAAAGGTCAGCATTTAGAAAGTGAAGCAACACTCCATTAACTTGGCACAGTGAACTGAAGTGTTGGAACAGACTGCTTCTCTTTCAGAAAAATGCATGTGAGTTTTTTGTGAATGCTTGTAAGTAGCTTAAGGCTCTTTCAAAGGAAAGTGATTTTCTCTTAAAGGACAGCATTTAGAAAGTGAATTAACACTCCATTCACTACGAACAGTGAACTGAAGTGTTGGAACAGACTACTTCTCTTTCCGAGAAATGAATGTGAGTTTTTTGGGAATGCTTGTAAGTAGCTTAAGGCACTTTCAAAGGAAAGTGATTTTCTCTGAAAGGACAGCATTTAGAAAGTGAAGCCACACTCCATTCACTTCGCACAGTGAATTGAAGTGTTGGAACAGACTGCTTCTCTTTCAGAGAAACGCATGTGAGTTTCTTCCTAATGCTTGCAAGTAGCTTAAGGCAGTTTCAAAAGAGAGCGATTTTCTCTAAAAGGAGAGCATTTAGAAAGTGGAGCAACACACCATTCACTCGCACAGTGAATTGAAGTGTTGGAACAGAGTGCTGCTCTTTCAGAAAAATGAATGTGCGTTTCTTGTGAATGCTTGTAAGTAGCTTAAGGCCCTTTCAAAGGAAAATGATTTTCTCTGAAAGGACAGCATTTAGAAAGTGAAGCCACACTCCATTCACTTCGCACAGTGAATTGAAGTGTTGGAAAAGACTGCATCACTTTCAGAGAAACGCATGTGAATTTCTGTTAAATGCTTATAAGAAGCTTAAGGCACGTTCAAAGGAAAGTGATTTTCTCTGAAAGGACAGCATTTAGAAAGTGAATCATCACTCCATTCACTTCGCACAGTGAATTGATGTGTTGGAACAGACTGCTTCTCTTTCAGAGAAACAGATGTGAGTTTCTTTTGAATGCTTGTAAGTAGCTTAAGGCAGTTTCAAAAGAGAGTGATTTTCTCTAAAAGGAGAGCATTTAGAAAGTGAAGCAACACACCATTCACTTCGCAAAGTGAATTGAAGTGTTGGAACAGACTGCTGCTCTTTCAGAAAAATGCATGTGAGTTTCTTGTGAATGCTTGTAAGTAGCTTAAGGCACTTTCAAAGGAAAGTGATTTTCTCTGAAAGGACAGCATTTAGAAAGTGAAGCAACACTCCATTCACGACGCACAGTGAATTGAAGTGTTGGAACAGACTACTTTTCTTTCAGAGAAACGGATGTGAGTTTTTTGTGAATGCTTGTTAGTAGCTTAAGGCACTTTCAAAGGAAAGTGAATTTCTCTGAAAGGACAGCATTTAGAAAATGAAGCAACACTCCATTCACTTCGGACAGTGAAATGAAGTGTTGGTACAGACTGCTTCTCTTTCAGAGAAACGCATGTGAATTTCTGTTAAATGCTTGTAAGTAGCTTAAGGCACTTTCAAAGGAAAGTGATTTTCTCTGAAAGGACAGCATTTAGAAAGTGAAGCTACACTCCATTCACTTGGCACAGTGAATTGAAGTGTTGGAACAGACTGCTTCTCTTTCAGAAAAATGCATGTGAGTTTCTTTTGAATGCTTGAAAGTAGCTTAAGGCTCTTTCAAAAGAAAGTGATTTTCTCTAAAAGGACAGCATTTAGAAAGTGAAGCAACACTTCATTCACTACGCAAAGTGAATTGAAGTGTTGGAACCGACTACTTCTCTTTCAGAGAAACGGATGTGAGTTTTTTGGGAATGTTTGTAAGTAGCTTAAGGCACTTTCAAGGGAAAGTGATTTTCTCTGAAAGGACAGCATTTAGAAAGTGAAGAAACACTCCATTCACTTCGCACAGTGAATTGAAGTGTTGGAACAGACTGCTTCTCTTTCAGAGAAATGCATGTGAATTTCTGTTAAATGCTTGTAGGTAGCATAAGGCACTTTCAAAGGAAAGTGATTTTCTCTGAAAGGACAGCATTTAGAAAGTGAAGCAACACTCCATTCACTTCGCACAGTGAATTGAAGTGTTGGAACAGACTTCTTCTCTTTCAGAGAAACGGATGTGAGTTTCTTGTGAATGCTTGTAGGTAGCTTAAGGCTCTTTCAAAGGAAAGTGATTTTCTCTAAAAGGACAGCATTTAGAAAGTGAAGCAACACTCCATTCACTACGCACCTGAATTGAAGTGTTGGAACAGACTACTTCTCTTTCAGAGAAACGGATGTGGGTTTTTTGGGAATGCTTGTAAGTAGCTTAGGGCACTTTCAAAGGAAAGTGATTTTCTCTAAAAGGAGAGCATTTAGAAAGTGAAGCAACACACCATTCACTCGCACAGTGAATTGAAGTGTTGGAACAGACTGCTGCTCTTTCAGAAAAATGCATGTGAGTTTCTTGTGAATGCTTGTAATTAGCTTAAGGCCCTTTCAAAGGAAAGTGATTTTCTCTGAAAGGACAGCATTTAGAAAGTGAAACCACACTCCATTCATTTCGCACAGTGAATTGAAGTGTTGGAACAGACTTCTTCTCTTTCAGAGAAACGGATGTGAGTTTTTTGTGAATGCTTGTAAGTAGCTTAAGGCACTTTCAAAGGAAAGTGATTTTCTCTGAAATGACAGCATTTAGGAAGTGAAGCAACACTCCATTCACTTCGCACATTGAATTGAAGTGTTGGAACAGACTGCTTCTCTTTCAGAGAAACAGATGTGAGTTTCTTGTGAATGCTTGTAGGTAGCTTAAGGCTCTTTCAAATGAAAGTGATTTTCTCTAAAAGGACAGCATTTAGAAAGTGAAGCAACACTCCATTCACTACGCACAGTGAATTGAAGTGTTGGAACAGACTACTTCTCTTTCAGAGAAACGGATGTGGGTTTTTTGGGAATGCTTGTAAGTAGCTTAGGGCACTTTCAAAGGAAAGTGATTTTCTCTAAAAGGAGAGCATTTAGAAAGTGAAGCAACACACCATTCACTCGCACAGTGAATTGAAGTGTTGGAACAGACTGCTGCTCTTTCAGAAAAATGCATGTGAGTTTCTTGTGAATGCTTGTAATTAGCTTAAGGCCCTTTCAAAGGAAAGTGATTTTCTCTGAAAGGACAGCATTTAGAAAGTGAAACCACACTCCATTCATTTCGCACAGTGAATTGAAGTGTTGGAACAGACTGCATCACTTTCAGAGAAATGCATGTGAATTTCTGCTAAATGCTTGAAAGTAGCTTAAGGCACGTTAAAAGGAAAGTGATTTTCTCTGAAAGGACAGCATTTAGAAAGTGAAGCAACACTCCATTCACTTCGCACAGTGAATTGAAGTGTTGTTACAGACTGCTTCTCTTTCAGAGAAACAGATGTGAGTATCTTTTGAATGCTTGTAAGTACTTTAAGGCAGTTTCAAAAGAGAGTGATTTTCTCTAAAAGGAGAGCATTTAGAAAGTGAAGCAACACTCCATTCACTTTGCACAGTGAATTGAAGTGTTGGAACAGACTGCTTCTCTTTCAGAAAAATGCATGTGAGTTTCTTTTGAATGCTTGTAAGTAGCTTAAGGCTCTTTCAAAGGAGAGTGATTTTCTCTAAAATAACAGCATTTAGAAAGTGAAGCAACACTCCATTCACTACGCACAGTGAATTGATGTGTTGGAACAGACTACTTCTCTTTCAGGGATACGGATGTGAGTTTTTTGGGAATGCTTGTAAGTAGCTTAAGGCACTTTCGAAAGAAAGTGATTTTCTCTGAAAGGACAGCATTTAGAAAGTGAAGCCACACTCTATTCACTTCGCACAGTGAATTGAAGTGTTGGTACAGACTGCTTCTCTTTCAGAGAAACGCATGTGAATTTCTGTTGAATGCTTGTTTGTAGCTTAAGGCATGTTCAAAGGAAAGTGATTTTCTCTGAAAGGACAGCATTTAGAAAGTGAAGCCACACTCCATTCACTTCGCACAGTGAATTGAAGTGTTGGAACAGACTGCATCACTTTCAGAGAAACGCATGTGAATTTCTGTTAAATGCTTGTAAGTAGCTTAAGGCACGTTCAAAGGAAAGTGATTTTCTCTGAAAGGACAGCATTTAGAAAGTGAAGCAACACTCCATTCACTTCGCACAGTGAATTGAAGTGTTGGAACAGACTGCTTCTCTTTCAGAGAAACAGATGTGAGTATCTTGTGAATGCTTGTAAGTACTTTAAGGCAGTTTCAAAAGAGAGTGATTTTCTCTAAAAGGAGAGCATTTAGAAAGTGAAGCAACACTCCATTCACTTTGCACAGTGAATTGAAGTGTTGGAACAGACTGCTTCTCTTTCAGAAATATGCATGTGAGTTTCTTTTGAATGCTTCTAAGTAGCTTAAGGCTCTTTCAAAGGAGAGTGATTTTCTCTAAAAGGACAGCATTTAGAAAGTGAATCAACACTCCATTCACTACGCACAGTGAATTGATGTGTTGGAACAGACTACTTCTCTTTCAGAGATACGGATGTGAGTTTTTTGGGAATGCTTGTAAGTAGCTTAAAGCACTTTCGAAGGAAAGTGATTTTCTCTGAAAGGACAGCATTTAGAAAGTGAAGCCACACTCCATTCACTTCGCACAGTGAATTGAAGTGTTGGTACAGACTGCTTCTCTTTCAGAGAAACGCATGTGAATTTCTGTTGAATGCTTGTTTGTAGGTTAAGGCATGTTCAAAGGAAAGTGATTTTCTCTGAAAGGACAGCATTTAGAAAGTGAAGCCACACTCCATTCACTTCGCACAGTGAATTGAAGTGTTGGAACAGACTGCATCACTTTCAGAGAAACGCATGTGAATTTCTGTTGAATGCTTATAAGTAGCTTAAGGCACGTTCAAAGGAAAGTGATTTTCTCTGAAAGGACAGCATTTAGAAAGTGAATCAACACTCCATTCACTTCGCACAGTGAATTGAAGTGTTGGAACAGACTGCTTCTCTTTCAGAGAAACAGATGTGAGTTTCTAGTGAATACTTGTAAGTACTTTAAGACAGTTTCAAAAGAGAGTGATTTTCTCTAAGAGGAGAGCATTTAGAAAGTGAAGCAACACTCCATTCACTTCGCACAGTGAATTGAAGTGTTGGAATAGACTGCTTCTCTTTCAGAGAAACGCATGTGAATTTCTGTTGAATGCTTATTTGTAGCTTAAGGCATGTTCAAAGGAAAGTGATTTTCTCTGAAAGGTCAGCATTTAGAAAGTGAAGCAACACTCCATTCACTTGGCACAGTGAATTGAAGTGTTGGAACAGACTGCTTCTATTTCAGAAAAATGCATGTGAGTTTCTTTTGAATGCTTCTAAGTAGCTTAAGGCTCTTTCAAAGGAAAGTGATTTTCTCTTAAAGGACAGCATTTAGAAAGTGAAGCAACACACCATTCACTCGCACAGTGAATTCAAGTGTTGGAACAGACTGCTTCTCTTTCAGAGAAACAGATGTGAGTTTCTTGTGAATGCTTGTAAGTAGCTTAAGGCAGTTTCAAAAGAGAGCGATTTTCTCTAAAAGGAGAGCATTTAGAAAGTGAAGCAACACACCATTCACTCGCACAGTGAATTGAAGTGTTGGAACAGAGTGCTGTTCTTTCAGAAAAATGCATGTGAATTTCTGTTGAATGCTTATTTGTAGCTTAAGGCATGTTCAAAGGAAAGTGATTTTCTCTGAAAGGTCAGCATTTAGAAAGTGAAGCAACACTCCATTCACTTGGCACAGTGAATTGAAGTGTTGGAACAGACTACTTTTCTTTCAGAGAAACGGATGTGAGTTTTTTGGGAATGCTTGTAAGTAGCTTAAGGCACTTTCAAAGGAAAGTGATTTTCTCTGAAAGGACAGCATTTAGAAAGTGAAGCAACACTCCATTCCCTTTGCACAGTGAATTCAAGTGTTGGAACAGACTGCTTCTCTTTCAGAGAAAAAGATGTGAGTTTCTTGTGAATGCTTGTAAGTACCTTAAGGCACTTTCAAAGGAAAGTGATTTTCTCTGAAAGGACAGCATTTAGAAAGTGAAGCAACACTCCATTCACTACGCACAGTGAATTGAAGTATTGGAACTGACTACTTCTCTTTCAGAGAAACGGATGTGAGTTTATTGTGAATGCTTGTAAGTAGCTTAAGGCACTTTCAAAGGAAAGTGATTTTCTCTGAAAGGACAGCATTTGGAATGTGAAGCAACACTCCATTCACTTCGGACAGTGAAATGAAGTGTTGGTACAGACTGCTTCTCTTTCAGAGAAACGCATGTGAATTTCTGTTGAATGCTTCTTTGTATCTTAAGGCACTTTCAAGGGAAATTGATTTTCTCTGAAAGGACAGCATTTAGAAAGTGAAGAAACACTCCATTCATTTCGCACAGTGAATTGAAGTGTTGGAACAGACTGCTTCTCTTTCAGAGGAATGCATGTGAATTTCTGTTAAATGCTTGTAGGTAGCATAAGGCACTTTCAAAGGAAAGTGATTTTCTCTGAAAGGACAGCATTTAGAAAGTGAAGCCACACTCCATTTACTTCGCACAATGAAGTGAAGTGTTGGAACAGACTTCTTCTCTTTCAGAGAAACGGATGTGAGTTTTTTGTGAATGCTTGTAAGTAGCTTAAGGCACTTTCAAAGGAAAGTGATTTTCTCTGAAATGACAGCATTTAGAAAGTGAAGCAACACTCCATTCACTTCGCACAGTGAATTGAAGTGTTGGAACAGACTGCTTCTCTTTCAGAGAAACGCATGTGAATTTCTGTTGAATTCTAGTATGTAGCTTAAGGCATTTTCAAAGGAAAGTGATTTTCTCTGATAGGACAGCATTTAGAAAGTGAAGCAACACTCCATTCACTTCGCACAGTGAATTGAAGTGTTGGAACAGACTGCCTCTCTTTCAGAAAAATGCATGTGAGTTTCTTTTGAATGCTTGTAAGTAGCTTAAGGCTCTTTCAAAGGAAAGTCATTTTCTCGGAAAGGAGAGCATTTAGAAAGTGAAGCAACACACCATTCACTTCGCACAGTGAATTGAAGTGTTGGAACAGACTGCTTCTCTTTCAAAAAAATGCATGTGAGTTTCTTGTGAATGCTTGTAAGTAGCTTAAGGCACTTTCAAAGGAAAGTGATTTTCTCTGAAAGGACAGCATTTAGAAAGTGAAGCAACACTCCATTCACTACGCACAGTGAATTGAAGTGTTGGAACAGACTACTTCTCTTTCAGAGAAACGGCTGTGAGTTGTTTGTGAATGCTTGGAAGTAGCATAAGGCACTTTCAAAGGAAAGTGATTTTCTCTGAAAGGACAGCATTTAGAAAGTGAAGCAACACTCCATTCACTTCGCACAATGAATTGAAGTGTTGGAACAGACTGCATCACTTTCAGAGAAACGTATGTTAATTTCTGTTAATTGCTTGTAAGTAGCTTAAGGCTCTTTCAAAGGAAAGTGATTTTCTCTGAAAGGACAGCATTTAGAAAGTGAAGCCACACTCCATTCACTTCGCACAGTGAATTGAAGTGTTGGAACAGACTCCTTCTCTTTCAGAGAAACAGATGTGAGTTTTTTGTGAATGCTTGTAAGTAGCTTAAGGCACTTTCAAAGAAAAGTGATTTTCTCTGAAAGGACAGCATTTAGAAAGTGAAGCAACACTCCATTCACTTCGCACAGTGAATTGAAGTGTTGGAACAGACTGCTTCTCTTTCAGAGAAACAGATGTGAGTTTCTTGTGAATGCTTACTAGTAGCTTAAGGCAGTTACAAAAGAGAGCGATTTTCTCTAAAAGGAGAGCATTTAGAAAGTGAAGCAACACACCATTCACTCGCACAGTGAATTGAAGTGTTGGAACAGACTGCTGCTCTTTCAAAAAATGCACGTGAGTTTCTTGTGAATGCTTGTAAATAGCTTAAGGCCCTTCCAAAGGAAAGTGATTTTCTCTGAAAGGACAGAATTTAGAAAGTGAAGCCACACTCCATTCACTACGCACAGTGAAATGAAGTGTTGGAACAGACTACTTCTCTTTCAGAGAAACGGATGTGAGTTTTTTGTGAATGCTTGTAAGTAGCTTAAGGCAGTTTCAAAAGAGAGTGATTTTCTCTAAAAGGAGAGCATTTAGAAAGTGAAACAACACTCCATTCACTTCGCACAGTGAATTGAAGTGTTGGAACAGATTGCTTCTCTTTCAGAAAAATACATGTGAGTTTCTTTTGAATGTGTAAGTAGCTTAAGGCTCTTTCAAAGGAGAGTGATTTTCTCTAAAAGGACAGCATTTAGAAAGTGAAGCAACACTCCATTCACTACGCACAGTGAATTGAAGTGTTGGAACAGACTACTTCTCTTTCAGAGAAACGGATGTGAGTTTTTTGGGAATGCTTGTAAGTAGCTTAAGGAACTTTCGAAGGAAAGTGATTTTCTCTGAAAGGACAGCATTTAGAAAGTGAAGCCACACTCCATTCACTTCGCACAGTGAATTGAAGTGTTGGTACAGACTGCTTCTCTTTCAGAGAAACGCATGTGAATTTCTGTTGAATGCTTGTTTGTAGCTTAAGGCATGTTCAAAGGAAATTGATTTTCTCTTAAAATAAAGCATTTCGAACGTGAAGCCACACTCCATTCACTTCGCACAGTGAATTGAAGTGTTGGAACAGACTGCATCACTTTCAGAGAAACGCATGTGAATTTCTGTTAAATACTTGTAAGTAGATTAAGGCACGTTCAAAGGAAAGTGATTTTCTCTGAAAGGACAGCATTTAGAAAGTGAATCAACACTCCATTCACTTCGCACAGTGAATTGAAGTGTTGGCACAGACTGCTTCTCTTTCAGAGAAACAGATGTGAGTTTCTTCTGAATGCTTGTAAGTACTTTAAGACAGTTTCAAAAGAGAGTGATTTTCTCTAAAAGGAGAGCATTTAGAAAGTGAAGCAACACTCCATTCACTTCGCACAGTGAATTGAAGTGTTGGAACAGACTGCTGCTCTTTCAGAAAAATGCATGTGAATTTCTTTTGAATGCTTGTAAGTAGCTTAAGGCCCTTTCAAAGGAAAGTGATTTTCTCTGAAAGAACAGCATTTAGAAAGTGAAGCAACACTCCATTCACTTCGCACAGTGAACTGAAGTGTTGGTACAGACTGCTTCTCTTTCAGAGAAACGCATGTGAATTTCTGTTGAATGCTTATTTGTAGCTTAAGGCATGTTCAAAGGAAAGTGATTTGCTCTGAAAGGTCAGCATTTAGAAAGTGAAGCAACAATCCATTCACTTCGCACAGTGAATTGAAGTGTTGGAACAGACTTCTTCTCTTTCAGAGAAATGGATGTGAGTTTTTTGTGAATGCTTGTAAGTAGCTTAAGGCCCTTTCAAAGGAAAGTGATTTTCTCTGAAATGACAGCATTTAGAAAGTGAAGCAACACTCCATTCACTTCGCACAGTGAGTTGAAGTGTTGGAACAGACTGCTTCTCTTTCAGAGAAACGCATGTGAATTTCTGTTGAATTCTAGTATGTAGCTTAAGGCATTTTCAAAGGAAAGTGATTTTCTCTGATAGGACAGCATTTAGAAAGTGAAGCAACACTCCATTCACTTCGCACAGTGAATTGAAGTGTTGGAACAGACTGCCTCTCTTTCAGAAAAATGCATGTGAGTTTCTTTTGAATGCTTGTAAGTAGTTTAAGGCTCTTTCAAAGGAAAGTCATTTTCTCTGAAAGGACAGCATTTAGAAAGTGAAGCAACACTCCATTCACTACGCACAGTGAATTGAAGTGTTGGAACAGACTACTTCTCTTTCAGAGAAACGGCTGTGAGTTGTTTGTGAATGCTTGGAAGTAGCATAAGGCACTTTCAAAGGAAAGTGATTTTCTCTGAAAGGACAGCATTTAGAAAGTGAAGCAACACTCCATTCACTTCGCACAATGAATTGAAGTGTTGGAACAGACTGCATCACTTTCAGAGAAACGTATGTTAATTTCTGTTAAATGCTTGTAAGTAGCTTAAGGCTCTTTCAAAGGAAAGTGATTTTCTCTGAAAGGACAGCATTTAGAAAGTGAAGCCACACTCCATTCACTTCGCACAGTGAATTGAAGTGTTGGAACAGACTGCTTCTCTTTCAGAGAAACAGATGTGAGTTTTTTGTGAATGCTTGTAAGTAGCTTAAGGCACTTTCAAAGAAAAGTGATTTTCTCTGAAAGGACAGCATTTAGAAAGTGAAGTAACACTCCATTCACTTCGCACAGTGAATTGAAGTGTTGGAACAGACTGCTTCTCTTTCAGAGAAACAGATGTGAGTTTCTTGTGAAAGCTTATAAGTAGCTTAAGGCAGTTTCAAAAGAGAGCGATTTTCTCTAAAAGGAGAGCATTTAGAAAGTGAAGCAACACACCATTCACTCGCACAGTGAATTGAAGTGTTGGAACAGACTGCTGCTCTTTCAAAAAATGCATGTGAGTTTCTTGTGAATGCTTGTAAGTAGCTTAAGGCTCTTTCAAAGGAAAGTGATTTTCTCTGAAAGGACAGAATTTAGAAAGTGAAGCAACACTCCATTCACTACGCACAGTGAAATGAAGTGTTGGAACAGACTACTTCTCTTTCAGAGAAACGGATGTGAGTTTTTTGTGAATGCTTGTAAGTAGCTTAAGGCAGTTTCAAAAGAGAGTGATTTTCTCTAAAAGGAGAGCATTTAGAAAGTGAAACAACACTCCATTCACTTCGCACAGTGAATTGAAGTGTTGGAACAGATTGCTTCTCTCAGAAAAATGCATGTGAGTTTCTTCTGAATGCTTGTAAGTAGCTTAAGGCTCTTTCAAAGGAGAGTGATTTTCTCTAAAAGGACAGCATTTAGAAAGTGAAGCAACACTCCATTCACTACGCACAGTGAATTGAAGTGTTGGAACAGACTACTTCTCTTTCAGAGAAACGGATGTGAGTTTTTTGGGAATGCTTGTAAGTAGCTTAAGGCACTTTCGAAGGAAAGTGATTTTCTCTGAAAGGACAGCATTTAGAAAGTGAAGCCACACTCCATTCACTTCGCACAGTGAATTGAAGTGTTGGAACAGACTGCATCACTTTCAGAGAAACACATGTGAATTTCTGTTAAATACTTGTAAGTAGCTTAAGGCACGTTCAAAGGAAAGTGATTTTCTCTGAGAGGACAGCATTTAGAAAGTGAGGCAACACTCCATTCACTTCACACAGTGAATTGAAGTGTTGGAACAGACTGCTTCTCTTTCAGAGAAACAGATGTGAGTTTCTTCTGAATGCTTGAGAGTACTTTAAGACAGTTTCAAAAGAGAGTGATTTTCTCTAAAAGGAGAGCATTTAGAAAGTGAAGCAACACTCCATTCACTTCGCACAGTGAATTGAAGTGTTGGAACAGACTGCTGCTCTTTCAGAAAAATGCATGTGAGTTTCTTTTGAATGCTTGTAAGTAGCTTAAGGCCCTTTCAAAGGAAAGTGATTTTCTCTGAAAGGACAGCATTTAGAAAGTGAAGCAACACTCCATTCACTTCGCACAGTGAACTGAAGTGTTGGTACAGACTGCTTCTCTTTCAGAGAAACGCATGTGAATTTCTGTTGAATGCTTATTTGTAGCTTAAGGCATGTTCAAAGGAAAGTGATTTGCTCTGAAAGGTCAGCATTTAGAAAGTGAAGCAACACTCCATTCACTTCGCACAGTGAATTGAAGTGTTGGAACAGACTGCTTCTCTTTCAGAAAAATGCATGTGAGTTTCTTTTGAATGCTTGTAAGTAGCTTAAGGCTCTTTCAAAGGAAAGTGATTTTCTCTGAAAGGACAGCATTTAGAAAGTGAAGCCACACTCCATTTACTTCGCACAGTGAATTGAAGTGTTGGAACAGACTTCTTCTCTTTCAGAGAAACGGATGTGAGTTTTTTGTGAATGCTTGTAAGTAGCTTAAGGCACTTTCAAAGGAAAGTGATTTTCTCTGAAATGACAGCATTTAGAAAGTGAAGCAACACTCCATTCACTTCGCACAGTGAATTGAAGTGTTGGAACAGACTGCTTCTCTTTCAGAGAAACGCATGTGAATTTCTGTTGAATTCTAGTATGTAGATTAAGGCATTTTCAAAGGAAAGTGATTTTCTCTGATAGGACAGCATTTAGAAAGTGAAGCAACACTCCATTCACTTCGCACAGTGAATTGAAGTGTTGGAACAGACTGCCTCTCTTTCAGAAAAATGCATGTGAGTTTCTTTTGAATGCTTGTAAGTAGCTTAAGGCTCTTTCAAAGGAAAGTCATTTTCTCTGAAAGGACAGCATTTAGAAAGTGAAGCAACACTCCATTCACTACGCACAGTGAATTGAAGTGTTGGAACAGACTACTTCTCTTTCAGAGAAACGGCTGTGAGTTGTTTGTGAATGCTTGGAAGTAGCATAAGGCACTTTCAAAGGAAAGTGATTTTCTCTGAAAGGACAGCATTTAGAAAGTGAAGCAACACTCCATTCACTTCGCACAATGAATTGAAGTGTTGGAACAGACTGCATCACTTTCAGAGAAACGTATGTTAATTTCTGTTAAATGCTTGTAAGTAGCTTAAGGCTCTTTCAAAGGAAAGTGATTTTCTCTGAAAGGACAGCATTTAGAAAGTGAAGCCACACTCCATTCACTTCGCACAGTGAATTGAAGTTGTTGGAACAGACTGCTTCTCTTTCAGAGAAACAGATGTGAGTTTTTTGTGAATGCTTGTAAGTAGCTTAAGGCACTTTCAAAGAAAAGTGATTTTCTCTGAAAGGACAGCATTTAGAAAGTGAAGCAACACTCCATTCACTTCGCACAGTGAATTGAAGTGTTGGAACAGACTGCTTCTCTTTCAGAGAAACAGATGTGAGTTTCTTGTGAATGCTTATAAGTAGCTTAAGGCAGTTTCAAAAGAGAGCGATTTTCTCTAAAAGGAGAGCATTTAGAAAGTGAAGCAACACACCATTCACTCGCACAGTGAATTGAAGTGTTGGAACAGACTGATGCTCTTTCAAAAAATGCATGTGAGTTTCTTGTGAATGCTTGTAAGTAGCTTAAGGCTCTTTCAAAGGAAAGTGATTTTCTCTGAAAGGACAGAATTTAGAAAGTGAAGCCACACTCCATTAACTACGCACAGTGAAATGAAGTGTTGGAACAGACTACTTCTCTTTCAGAGAAACGGATGTGAGTTTTTTGTGAATGCTTGTAAGTAGCTTAAGGCAGTTTCAAAAGAGAGTGATTTTCTCTAAAAGGAGAGCATTTAGAAAGTGAAACAACACTCCATTCACTTCGCACAGTGAATTGAAGTGTTGGAACAGATTGCTTCTCTTTCAGAAAAATGCATGTGAGTTTCTTCTGAATGCTTGTAAGTAGCTTAAGGCTCTTTCAAAGGAGAGTGATTTTCTCTAAAAGGGGAGCATTTAGAAAGTGAAGCAACACTCCATTCACTACGCACAGTGAAATGAAGTGTTGGAACAGACTACTTCTCTTTCAGAGAAACGGATGTGAGTTTTTTGGGAATGCTTGTAAGTAGCTTAAGGCACTTTCAAAGGAAAGTGATTTTCTCTGAAAGGACAGCATTTAGAAAGTGAAGAAACACTCCATTCACTTCGCACAGTGAATTGAAGTGTTGGAACAGACTGCTTCTCTTTCAGAGAAATGCATGTGAATTTCTGTTAAATGCTTGTAGGTAGCATAAGGCACTTTCAAAGGAAAGTGATTTTCTCTGAAAGGACAGCATTTAGAAAGTGAAGCCACACTCCATTCACTTCGAAAAGTGAATTGAAGTGTTGGAACAGACTTCTTCTCTTTCAGAGAAACGGATGTGAGTTTTTTGTGAATGCTTGTAAGTAGCTTAAGGAACTTTCAAAGGAAAGTGATTTTCTCTGAAATGACAGCATTTAGAAAGTGAAGCAACACTCCATTCACTTCGCACAGCGAACTGAAGTGTTGTTACAGACTGCTTCTCTTTCAGAGAAACGCATGTGAATTTCTGTTGAATGCTTATTTGTAGCTTAAGGCATGTTCAAAGGAAAGTGATTTTCTCTGAAAGGTCAGCATTTAAAAAGTGAAGCAACACTCCATTCACTTGGCACAGTGAATTGAAGTGTTGGAACAGACTGCTTCTCTTTCAGAAAAATGCATGTGAGTTTTTTGTGAATGCTTGTAAGTAGCTTAAGGCTCTTTCAAAGGAAAGTGATTTTCTCTTAAAGGACAGCATTTAGAATGTGAAGCAACACTCCATTCACTACGAACAGTGAATTGAAGTGTTGGAACAGACTGCTTCTCTTTCAGAGAAACAGATGTGAGTTTCTTGTGAATGCTTGTAAGTAGCTTAAGGCAGTTTCAAAAGAGAGTGATTTTCTCTAAAAGGAGAGCATTTAGAAAGTGAAGAAACACTCCATTCACTTCGCACAGTGAATTGAAGTGTTGGTACAGACTGCTTCTCTTTCAGAGAAACGCATGTGAATTTCAGTTGAATGCTTGTATGTAGCTTTAGGCATTTTCATAGGAAAGTGATTTTCTCTGAAAGGACAGCATTTAGAAAGTGAAGCAACACTCCATTCACTTCACACAGTGAATTGAAGTGTTGGAACAGACTGCTTCTCTTTCAGAAAAATGCATGTGAGTTTCTTTTGAATGCTTGTAAGTAGCTTAAGGCTCTTTCAAAGGAAAGTGATTTTCTCTAAAAGGACAGCATTTAGAAAGTGAAGCAACACTCCATTCACTACGCACAGTGAATTGAAGTGTTGGAACAGACTACTTCTCTTTCAGAGAATCGGATGTGGGTTTTTTGGGAATGCTTGTAAGTAGCTTAAGGCACTTTCAAAGGAAAGTGATTTTCTCTAAAAGGAGAGCATTTAGAAAGTGAAGCAACACACCATTCACTCGCACAGTGAATTGAAGTGTTGGAACAGACTGCTGCTCTTTCAGAAAAATGCATGGGAGTTTCTTGTGAATGCTTGTAATTAGCTTAAGGCCCTTTCAAAGGAAAGTGATTTTCTCTAAAAGGACAGCATTTAGAAAGTGAAACCATACTCCATTCATTTCGCACTGTGAATTGAAGTGTTGGAACAGACTGCATCACTTTCACAGAAATGCATGTGAATTTCTGTTAAATGCTTGTAAGTAGCTTAAGGCACGTTCAAAGGAAAGTGATTTTCTCTGAAAGGACAGCATTTAGAAAGTGAAGCAACACTCCATTCACTTCGCACAGTGAATTGAAGTGTTGGAACAGACTGCATCACTTTCAGAGAAACGCATGTGAATTTCTCTTAAATGCTTGTAAGTAGCTTAAGGTACTTTCAAAGGAAAGTGATTTTCTCTGAAAGGACAGCATTTAGAAAGTGAAGCAACACTCCATTCCCTTCGCACAGTGAATTGAAGTGTTGGAACAGACTGCTTCTCTTTCAGAGAAACAGTTGTGAGTTTCTTGTGAATGCTTGTAAGTAGCTTAAGGCAGTTTCAAAAGACAGCGATTTTCTCTAAAAGGAGAGCATTTAGAAAGTGAAGCAACACACCATTCACTCGCACAGTGAATTGAAGTGTTGGAACAGAGTGCTGCTCTTTCAGAAAAATGCATGTGAGTTTCTTGTGAATGCTTGTAAGTAGCTTAAGGCCCTTTCAAAGGAAAATGATTTTCTCTGAAAGGACAGCATTTAGAAAGTGAAGCCACACTCCATTCACTTCGCACAGTGAATTGAAGTGTTGGAACAGACTGCATCACTTTCAGAGAAACGCATGTGAATTTCTGTTAAATGCTTATAAGTAGCTTAAGGCACGTTCAAAGGAAAGTGATTTTCTCTGAAAGGACAGCATTTAGAAAGTGAATCATCACTCCATTCACTTCGCACAGTGAATTGAAGTGTTGGAACAGACTGCTTCTCTTTCAGAGAAACAGATGTGAGTTTCTTGTGAATGCTTGTAAGTAGCTTAAGGCAGTTTCAAAAGAGAGTGATTTTCTCTAAAAGGAGAGCATTTAGAAAGTGAAGCAACACACCATTCACTTCGCACAGTGAATTGAAGTGCTGGAACAGGCTGCTGCTCTTTCAGAAAAATGCATGTGAGTTTCTTGTGAATGCTTGTAAGAAGCTTAAGGCACTTTCAAAGGAAAGTGATTTTCTCTGAAAGGACAGCATTTAGAAAGTGAAGCAACACTCCATTCACGACGCACAGTGAATTGAAGTGTTGGAACAGACTACTTCTCTTTCAGAGAAACGGATGTGAGTTTTTTGTGAATGCTTGTTAGTAGCTTAAGGCACTCTCAAAGGAAAGTGATTTTCTCTGAAAGGACAGCATTTAGAAAGTGAAGCAACACTCCATTCACTTCAAACAGTGAAATGAAGTGTTGGTACAGACTGCTTCTCTTTCAGAGAAACGCATGTGAATTTCTGTTAAATACTTGTAAGTAGCTTAAGGCACTTTCAAAGGAAAGTGATTTTCTTTGAAAGGACAGCATTTAGAAAGTGAAGCTACACTCCATTCACTTGGCACAGTCAATTGAAGTGTTGGAACAGACTGCTTCTCTTTCAGAAAAATGCATGTGAGTTTCTTTTGAATGCTTGAAAGTAGCTTAAGGCTCTTTCAAAAGAAAGTGATTTTCTCTAAAAGGACAGCATTTAGAAAGTGAAGCAACACTCCATTCACTACGCAAAGTGAATTGAAGTGTTGGAACCGACTACTTCTCTTTCAGAGAAACGGATGTGAGTTTTTTGGGAATGCATGTAAGTAGCTTAAGGCACTTTCAAGGGAAAGTGATTTTCTCTGAAAGGACAGCATTTAGAAAGTGAAGAAACACTCCATTCACTTCGCACAGTGAATTGAAGTGTTGGAACAGACTGCTGCTCTTTCAGAGAAATGCATGTGTATTTCTGTTAAATGCTTGTAGGTAGCATAAGGCACTTTCAAAGGAAAGTGATTTTCTCTGAAAGGACAGCATTTAGAAAGTGAAGCAACACTCCATTCACTTCGCACAGTGAATTGAAGTGTTGGAACAGACTTCTTCTCTTTCAGAGAAACGGATGTGAGTTTTTTGTGAATGCTTCTAAGTAGCTTAAGGCACTTTCAAAGGAAAGTGATTTTCTCTGAAATGACAGCATTTAGAAAGTGAAGCAACACTCCATTCACTTCGCACAGTGAATTGAAGTGTTGGAACAGACTGCTTCTCTTTCAGAGAAACAGATGTGAGTTTCTTGTGAATGCTTGTAAGTAGCTTAAGGCAGTTTCAAAAGAGAGTGATTTTCTCTAAAAGGAGAGCATTTAGAAAGTGAAGCAACACTCCATTCACTTCGCACAGTGAATTGAAGTGTTGGAACAGACTGCTTCTCTTTCAGAGAAACGCATGTGAATTTCTGTTGAATGCTTGTATGTAGCTTTAGGCATTTTCAAAGGAAAGTGATTTTCTCTGAAAGGACAGCATTTAGAAAGTGAAGCAACACTCCATTCACTTCGCACAGTGAATTGAAGTGTTGGAACAGACTGCTTCTCTTTCAGAAAAATGCATGTGAGTTTCTGTTGAATGCTTGTAAGTAGCTTAAGGCTCTTTCAAAGGAAAGTGATTTTCTCTAAAAGGACAGCATTTAGAAAGTGAAGCAACACTCCATTCACTACGCACAGTGAATTGAAGTGTTGGAACAGACTACTTCTCTTTCAGAGAATCGGATGTGGGTTTTTTGGGAATGCTTGTAAGTAGCTTAAGGCACTTTCAAAGGAAAGTGATTTTCTCTAAAAGGAGAGCATTTAGAAAGTGAAGCAACACACCATTCACTCGCACAGTGAATTGAAGTGTTGGAACAGACTGCTGCTCTTTCAGAAAAATGCATGTGAGTTTCCTGTGAATGCTTGTAATTAGCTTAAGGCCCTTTCAAAGGAAAGTGATTTTCTCTGAAAGGACAGCATTTAGAAAGTGAAACCATACTCCATTCATTTCGCACAGTGAATTGAAGTGTTGGAACAGACTGCATCACTTTCAGAGAAATGCATCTGAATTTCTGTTAAATGCTTGTAAGTAGCTTAAGGCACGTTCAAAGGAAAGTGATTTTCTCTGAAAGGACAGCATTTAGAAAGTGAAGCAACACTCCATTCACTTCGCACAGTGAATTGAAGTGTTGGAACAGACTGCATCACTTTCAGAGAAACGCGTGTGAATTTCTCTTAAATGCTTGTAAGTAGCTTAAGGTACTTTCAAAGGAAAGTGATTTTCTCTGAAAGGACAGCATTTAGAAAGTGAAGCAACACTCCATTCCCTTCGCACAGAGAATTGAAGTGTTGGAACAGACTGCTTCTCTTTCAGAGAAACAGTTGTGAGTTTCTTGTGAATGCTTGTAAGTAGCTTAAGGCAGTTTCAAAAGAGAGCAATTTTCTCTAAAAGGAGAGCATTTAGAAAGTGAAGCAACACACCATTCACTCGCACAGTGAATTGAAGTGTTGGAACAGAGTGCTGCTCTTTCAGAAAAATGCATGTGAGTTTCTTGTGAATGCTTGTAAGTAGCTTAAGGCCCTTTCAAAGGAAAATGATTTTCTCTGAAAGGACAGCATTTAGAAAGTGAAGCCACACTCCATTCACTTCGCACAGTGAATTGAAGTGTTGGAACAGACTGCATCACTTTCAGAGAAACGCATGTGAATTTCTGTTAAATGCTTATAAGTAGCTTAAGGCACGTTCAAAGGAAAGTGATTTTCTCTGAAAGGACAGCATTTAGAAAGTGAATCATCACTCCATTCACTTCGCACAGTGAATTGAAGTGTTGGAACAGACTGCTTCTCTTTCAGAGAAACAGATGTGAGTTTCTTGTGAATGCTTGTAAGTAGCTTAAGGCAGTTTCAAAAGAGAGTGATTTTCTCTAAAAGGAGAGCATTTAGAAAGTGAAGAAACACAGCATTCACTTCGCACAGTGAATTGAAGTGCTGGAACAGACTGCTGCTCTTTCAGAAAAATGCATGTGAGTTTCTTGTGAATGCTTGTAAGAAGCTTAAGGCACTTTCAAAGGAAAGTGATTTTCTCTGAAAGGACAGCATTTAGAAAGTGAAGCAACACTCCATTCACGACGCACAGTGAATTGAAGTGTTGGAACAGACTACTTCTCTTTCAGAGAAACGGATGTGAGTTTTTTGTGATTGCTTGTTAGTAGCTTAAGGCACTCTCAAAGGAAAGTGATTTTCTCTGAAAGGACAGCATTTGGAAAGTGAAGCAGCACTCCATTCACTTCGAACAGTGAAATGAAGAGTTGGTACAGACTGCTTCTCTTTCAGAGAAACGCATGTGAATTTCTGTTAAATACTTGTAAGTAGCTTAAGGCACTTTCAAAGGAAAGTGATTTTTTTGAAAGGACAGCATTTAGAAAGTGAAGCTACACTCCATTCACTTGGCACAGTGAATTGAAGTGTTGGAACAGACTGCTTCTCTTTCAGAAAAATGCATGTGAGTTTCTTTTGAATGCTTGAAAGTAGCTTAAGGCTCTTTCAAAAGAAAGTGATTTTCTCTGAAATGACAGCATTTAGAAAGTGAAGCAACACTCCATTCACTTCGCACAGTGAATTGAAGTGTTGGAACAGACTGCTTCTCTTTCAGAGAAACAGATGTGAGTTTCTTGTGAATGCTTGTAAGTAGCTTATGGCAGTTTCAAAAGAGAGTGATTTTCTCTAAAAGGAGAGCATTTAGAAAGTGAAGCCACACTCCATTCACTTGGCACAGTGAATTGAAGTGTTGGAACAGACTGCTTCTCTTTCAGAAAAATGCATGTGAGTTTCTTTTGAATGCTTGTAAGTAGCTTAAGGCACTTTCAAAGGAAAGTGATTTTCTCTGAAAGGACAGCATTGAGAAAGTGAAGCAACACTCCATTCACTACGCACAGTGAATTGAAGTATTGGAACAGACTACTTCTCTTTCAGAGAAACGGATGTGAGTTTTTTGGTATGCTTGTAAGTAGCATAAGGCACTTTCAAAGGAAAGTGATTTTCTCTGAAAGGACAGCATTTAGAAAGTGAAGCCACACTCCATTTACTTCGCACAGTGAATTGAAGTGTTGGAACAGACTTCTTCTCTTTCAGAGAAACGGATGTGAGTTTTTTGTGAATGCTTGTAAGTAGCTAAGGCACTTTCAAAGGAAAGTGATTTTCTCTGAAATGACAGCATTTAGAAAGTGAAGCAACACTCCATTCACTTCGCACAGTGAACTGAAGTGTTGGAACAGACTGCTTCTCTTTCAGAGAAACGCATGTGAATTTCTGTTGAATTCTAGTATGTAGCTTAAGGCATTTTCAAAGGAAAGTGATTTTCTCTGATAGGACAGCATTTAGAAAGAGAAGCAACACTCCATTCACTTCGCACAATGAATTGAAGTGTTGGAACAGACTGCCTCTCTTTCAGAAAAATGCATGTGAGTTTCTTTTGAATGCTTGTAAGTAGCTTAAGGCTCTTTCAAAGGAGAATGATTTTCTCTAAAAGGACAGCATTTAGAAAGTGAAGCAACACTCCATTCACTACGCACAGTGAATTGAAGTGTTGGAACAGACTACTTCTCTTTCAGAGAAACGGCTGTGAGTTGTTTGTGAATGCTTGGATGTAGCATAAGGCACTTTCAAAGGAAAGTGATTTTCTCTGAAAGGACAGCATTTAGAAAGAGAAGCAACACTCCATTCACTTCGCACAATGAATTGAAGTGTTGGAACAGACTGCATCACTTTCAGAGAAACGTATGTTAATTTCTGTTAAATGCTTGTAAGTAGCTTAAGGCAGTTTCAAAAGAGAGCGATTTTCTCTAAAAGGAGCGCATTTAGAAAGTGAAGCAACACTCAATCACTACGCACAGTGAAATGAAGTGTTGGAACAGACTACTTCTCTTTCAGAGAAACGGATGTGAGTTTTTTGTGAATGCTTGTAGGTAGCTTAAGGCAGTTTCAAAAGAGAGTGATTTTCTCTAAGAGGAGAGCATTTAGAAAGTGAAGCAACACTCCATTCACTTCGCACAGTGAATTGAAGTGTTGGAACAGACTGCTTCTCTTTCAGAGAAACGCATGTGAATTTCTGTTGAATTCTAGTATGTAGCTTAAGGCATTTTCAAAGGAAAGTGATTTTCTCTGATAGGACAGCATTTAGAAAGAGAAGCAACACTCCATTCACTTCGCACAGTGAATTGAAGTGTTGGAACAGACTGCTGCTCTTTCAGAAAAATGCATGTGAGTTTCTTGTGAATGCTTGTAAGTAGCTTAAGGCCCTTTCAAAGGAAAGTGATTTTCTCTGAAAGGACAGCATTTAGAAAGTGAAGCAACACTCCATTCACGTCCCACAGTGAACTGAAGTGTTGGTACAGACTGCTTCTCTTTCAGAGAAACGCATGTGAATTTCTGTTGAATGCTTATTTGTAGCTTAAGGCATGTTCAAAGGAAAGTGATTTTCTCTGAAAGGTCAGCATTTAGAAAGTGAAGCAACACTCCATTCACTTGGCACAGTGAATTGAAGTGTTGGAACAGACTGCTTCTCTTTCAGAAAAATGCATGTGAGTTTCTTTTGAATGCTTCTAAGTAGCTTAAGGCTCTTTCAAAGGAAAGTGATTTTCTCTTAAAGGACAGCATTTAGAAAGTGAAGCAACACTCCATTCACTACGAACAGTGAATTGAAGTGTTGGAACAGACTACTTCTCTTTCAGAGAAACGGATGTGAGTTTTTTGGGAATGCTTGTAAGTAGCTTAAGGCACTTTCAAAGGAAAGTGATTTTCTCTGAAAGGACAGCATTTAGAAAGTGAAGCCACACTCCATTCACTTCGCACAGTGAATTGAAGTGTTGGAACAGACTGCATCACTTTCAGAGAAACGCATGTTAATTTCTCTTAAATGCTTGAAAGTAGGTTAAGGTATTTTCAAAGGAAAGTGATTTTCTCTGAAAGGACAGCATTTAGAAAGTGAAGCAACACTCCATTCCCTTCGAACAGTGAATTGAAGTGTTGGAACAGACTGCTTCTCTTTCAGAGAAACAGATGTGTGTTTCTTGTGAATGCTTGTAAGTAGCTTAAGGCAGTTTCAAAAGAGAGCGATTTTCTCTAAAAGGAGAGCATTTAGAAAGTGAAGCAACACACCATTCACTCGCACAGTGAATTGAAGTGTTGGAACAGAGTGCTGCTCTTTCAGAAAAATGCATGTGAGTTTTTTGTGAATGCTTGTAAGTAGCTTAAGGCCCTTTCAATGGAAAATGATTTTCTCTGAAAGGACAGCATTTAGAAAGTGAAGCCACACTCCATTCCCTTCGCACAGTGAATTGAACTGTTGGAACAGACTCCATCACTTTCAGAGAAACGCATGTGATTTTCTGTTAAATGCTTATAAGTAGCTTAAGGCACGTTCAAAGGAAAGTGATTTTCTCTGAAAGGAAAGCATTTAGAAAGTGAATCATCACTCCAATCACTTCGCACAGTGAATTGAAGTGTTGGAACAGACTGCTTCTCTTTCAGAGAAACAGATGTGAGTTTCTTGTGAATGCTTGTAAGTAGCTTAAGGCAGTTTCAAAAGAGAGTGATTTTCTCTAAAAGTAGAGCATTTAGAAAGTGAAGCAACACACCATTCACTTCGCAC
Source organism: Myodes glareolus (assembly GCF_982192425.1). Classification (NCBI taxonomy): domain Eukaryota; kingdom Metazoa; phylum Chordata; class Mammalia; order Rodentia; family Cricetidae; genus Myodes; species Myodes glareolus. Next base: position 3,028 of record NW_028263345.1, on the reverse strand, counting down.
AGTGAATTGAAGTGTTGGAACAGACTGCTGCTCTTTCAGAAAAATGCATGTGAGTTTCTTGTGAATGCTTGTAAGTAGCTTAAGGCACTTTCAAAGGAAAGTGATTTTCTCTGAAAGGACAGCATTTAGAAAGTGAAGCAACACTCCATTCACTTCACACAGTGAATTGAAGTGTTGGAACAGATTGCATCACTTTCAGAGAAACGAATGTGAATTTCTGTTAAATGCTTGTAAGTAGCTTAAGGTACTTTCAAAGGAAAGTGATTTTCTCTGAAAGGACAGCATTTAGAAAGTGAAGCAACACTCCATTCACTTCGCACAGTGAATTGAATTGTTGGAACAGACTGCTTCTCTTTCAGAGAAACGCATGTGATTTTCTGTTTAATGCTTGTAAGTAGCTTAAGGCACTTTCAAAGGAAAGTTATTTTCTCAGAAAGGACAGCATTTAGAAAGTGAAGCAACACTCCATTCACTTCGCACAGTGAATTGAAGTGTTAGAACAGACTGCTTCTCTTTCAGAGAAACAGATGTGAGTTTCTTGTGAATGCTTGTAAGTAGCTTAAGGCACTTTCAAAGGAAAGTGATTTTCTCTGATAGGACAGCATTTAGAAAGTGAAGCAACATTACATTCACTTCTCACAGTGAATTGAAGTGTTGGAACAGACTGCTTCTCTTTCAGAAAAATGCATGTGAGTTTCTTGTGAATGCTTGTAAGTAGTTTAAGGCACTTTCAAAGGAAAGTGATTTTCTCTGAAAGGACAGCATTTAGAAAGTGAAGCAACACTCCATTCACGTCGCTCAGTGAATTGAGGTGTTGGAACAGACTACTTCTATTTCAGAGAAACGGATGTGAGTTTTTTGGGAATGCTTGTAAGAAGCTTAAGGCACTCTCAAAGGAAAGTGAATTTCTCTGAAAGGACAGCATTTAGAAAGTGAAGCAACACTCCATTCACTTCGCACACTGAATTGAAGTGTTGGAACAGACTGCTTCTTTTTCAGAGAAACGCATGTGAATTTCTGTTGAATGCTTGTAGTTAGCTTAAGGCATTTTCAAAGGAAAGTGATTTTCTCGGAAAGGACAGCATTTAGAAAGTGAAGCAACACTCCATTCACTACGCACAGTGAATTGAAGTGTTGGAACAGACTGCTTCTCTTTCATAGAAAAGCATGTGAATTTCTGTTAAATGCTTGTAAGTAGCTTAAGGCACTTTCAAAGGAAAGTGATTTTCTCTGAAAGGACAGCATTTAGAAAGTGAAACCACACTCCATTCAGTTCGCACAATGAATTGAAGTGTCGGAACAGACTGCTTCTCTTTCAGAGAAACGCATGTGAATTTCTGTTAAATGCTTGTAAGTAGCTTAAGGCCCTTACAAAGGAAAGTGATTTTCTCTGAAAGGACAGCATTTAGAAAGTGAAGCAACACTCCATTCACTACGCACAGTGAATTGAAGTGTTGGAACAGACTGCTTCTCTTTCAGAGAAAATCATGTGAATTTCTGTTAAAGGCTTGTAAGTAGCTTAAGGCCCTTACAAAGAAAAGTGATTTTCACTGAAAGGACAGCATTTAGAAAGTGATGCCACACTCCATTCACTACGCACAGTGAATTGAAGTGTTGGAACAGACTACTTCTCATTCAGAGAAACGGATGTGAGTTTTTTGTGAATGCTTGGAAGTAGGTTAAGACACTTTCAAAGGAAAGTGATTTTCTCTGAAAGGACAGCATTTAGAAAGTGAAGCAACACTCCATTCACGTCGCTCAGTGAATTGAGGTGTTGGAACAGACTACTTCTATTTCAGAGAAACGGATGTGAGTTTTTTGGGAATGCTTGTAAGAAGCTTAAGGCACTCTCAAAGGAAAGTGAATTTCTCTGAAAGGACAGCATTTAGAAAGTGAAGCAACACTCCATTCACTTCGCACACTGAATTGAAGTGTTGGAACAGACTGCTTCTTTTTCAGAGAAACGCATGTGAATTTCTGTTGAATGCTTGTAGTTAGCTTAAGGCATTTTCAAAGGAAAGTGATTTTCTCGGAAAGGACAGCATTTAGAAAGTGAAGCAACACTCCATTCACTACGCACAGTGAATTGAAGTGTTGGAACAGACTGCTTCTCTTTCATAGAAAAGCATGTGAATTTCTGTTAAATGCTTGTAAGTAGCTTAAGGCACTTTCAAAGGAAAGTGATTTTCTCTGAAAGGACAGCATTTAGAAAGTGAAACCACACTCCATTCAGTTCGCACAATGAATTGAAGTGTCGGAACAGACTGCTTCTCTTTCAGAGAAACGCATGTGAATTTCTGTTAAATGCTTGTAAGTAGCTTAAGGCCCTTACAAAGGAAAGTGATTTTCTCTGAAAGGACAGCATTTAGAAAGTGAAGCAACACTCCATTCACTACGCACAGTGAATTGAAGTGTTGGAACAGACTGCTTCTCTTTCAGAGAAAATCATGTGAATTTCTGTTAAAGGCTTGTAAGTAGCTTAAGGCCCTTACAAAGAAAAGTGATTTTCACTGAAAGGACAGCATTTAGAAAGTGATGCCACACTCCATTCACTACGCACAGTGAATTGAAGTGTTGGAACAGACTACTTCTCATTCAGAGAAACGGATGTGAGTTTTTTGTGAATGCTTGGAAGTAGGTTAAGACACTTTCAAAGGAAAGTGATTTTCTCTGAAAGGACAGCATTTAGAAAGTGAAGCAACACTCCATTCACGTCGCTCAGTGAATTGAGGTGTTGGAACAGACTACTTCTATTTCAGAGAAACGGATGTGAGTTTTTTGGGAATGCTTGTAAGAAGCTTAAGGCACTCTCAAAGGAAAGTGAATTTCTCTGAAAGGACAGCATTTAGAAAGTGAAGCAACACTCCATTCACTTCGCACACTGAATTGAAGTGTTGGAACAGACTGCTTCTTTTTCAGAGAAACGCATGTGAATTTCTGTTGAATGCTTGTAGTTAGCTTAAGGCATTTTCAAAGGAAAGTGATTTTCTCGGAAAGGACAGCATTTAGAAAGTGAAGCAACACTCCA
>NW_028263344.1:20000-55255 GCF_982192425.1 Myodes glareolus | reverse complement strand
CAAACACACACACACACAAAACAAACTATACATTAAAAGAAAGCACAACACCTTTACTCAGGGGGCAAAGTGAACTCTGTGAACTCTGAAGGTCATGTTTTCCAGGCAGGACTATGTAGAGAGATGCTCCATGTCGGGCTGCAGAGATAGTTTCCTGGTTAAACACTGACTGCTCTTCCAGAGGACCTGGGTTCAATTCCCAGTATCCACATCCACATGGCAGCTCACAGCTGTCTGTAATCCCAGTTCCAGGGACCTGAGAGCCATGATCAAAACACAAATGCACATAAGATAAAAATAAATATTTTTTTAAATAAACAGAGAGAGAGAGAATATATAAACAAACCGAGAAACAAGGAAAGATGGTGCAGGCTGGCTGGTGGGCTTTCAGTTCCCTGACAGCAATAAGCACATGATGGAGGAACCACAAAGTTGTTACACTATGTGTGTGTGATGAGAGATTGTGAGTGTGTGTCCTGTCAGAACAAAGTGAGTCCCATAGTTGATGAAAATTACCCCCAAGTTTTCAAATGTGTGATCAACGTGTGACAGGTTGGGCTAGAGATGCTGAGAACTGGGGTTCACCCAGGGGAGCCCTCAATACAAGAGCAGACACTCGCTCCCATGAAGAGTGAGGGATGGATTATTCCTGCACTCAAGTTTAAGGAAGGATGAAGGGCTTTCCTTAAACTCACAGATATGAAAACCACTCACAGATAGGAAATCCACTCACAGAAATTGCAGTCTCAGCCGGGCTGTGGTGTGTGGTGGTGGGGGCATGCCTTTCATCCCAGCACTCCAGGGAGGCAGAGGCAGACAGATCTTTGTGAGTTCAAGGATGGCATGATTTACAGAGTGAGTTTTAGGATGGCCCAAGATACGCAGAGAAACCCTTTCTTCAAAAACAAAACAAAACAACACAGAAAAAGAAAAGAAAGGAAAAAGACAAAAGAAGAAGCAAGAAAAAAAATTGCAATCTCGTCCCACTCTCTCATCCATTGGCTCTAAAGAGCTCTCAGACTGAACTGGAGACCAGGGTGCCATTCATAACTGGGATGCCAGAAACCTTACGTTGATGCTTCAACCCTGCTAATAATGGCTGTGATATAAAGCGTGGTAAAATCAGGCTTTGGCGGAGCACGACTCCCCTTTTCCTATTATGACTGGTACACAACAAAAAGGAGCTGGGGGGGGGGGCGTGATGTGCAGTGCCGGTATTGAAATCTCACTGATCCCTTCCACATTCAGTGTGAATGAAGAGCGTCTCCAGCAAAAGGCTACATGCTTGTCCATTCCTGACTTTGTCAAATCAACTATCATGCATCTTTGATGTGCGTTGGCCCTTTAGGGACGCAGAGAAACATCCCAGAAACTGCCCCCCCCCCCAGTTCCTGAACCCTAGCCCTGGAAGGCTCAAGGCCATCACATCCAGCAATCTCTCTAGTCCCTGCTAGTGGGGAACTAACTCACTTTGTCTTCCCAGGACCACTGATTTCTCCATGGTTCCCTGTGAGATCTGGGGCCAGCTTTCTTCTTCCCTCACTCTGGCCTCCTCACGATCTCCGTTCTCTCTCCCAAGTAGACTCATCAGTCTAGACAACATGTCTAGAAGCGAGGAGTCTTACAGGCACTGAAAGAGTGTGTCTTGAGGGCCGTTGGCATTTCTAGGACACAGGTGACATCACAAGATTCTGAGAGCTCTCCGGGATACGGTAGAATTTCCAGAGAAGGGACTGCTGATGTCATGAGGCATGGGCTTTTTATCTCCTTGCAACTATTTCTCCCTGAACTGACTGAGTGCAAGCTGAGGTTTCCTTTCCAGGAGTCTGAACTGTGACAAAGAGGAAGCCATTCAGTATCTCCTCTTTCCAAAACCAGAAATTTCTCTCTCTCTCTCTGCTTCATTAAAATCTTTTCACGACTCCCTCCACCCATGGGGAGTTGGCTGAACACACACTTTTTTCATGAATGGACCTTCTTCTCCTGAACGGATATTCATACTCAGTCATCTGAAAAATTAGGCCAGGATGATACGGAGGATGAGGGCTGAGTCCTCTGAAGTGAACAAGCACCTAGGGAAGGCTAAACTGAAGGGAATTTGACTCTGAGTGGCAAGAGATGAATAGCTACCCCTCAGCCCCAGAACAGCTGCTGCAAATGCACGGAGGTAGCCATATCAGGCTGAGGTACCTACCAGCTGGGCTCTCTGCATCTTCCCGCATCATCAGAGCTGTGTGGAAGGGCCGTGCTCAGAGGGAAAGGGCATTTACTAGAACAGCACACACTTTTTTTTTTCTTTTTGATTTTCGAGACAGGGTTGTTCTGTAGCTTTTGGTGCCTGTCCTGGAACTAGCTCTTGGAGACCAGGCTGGCCTCAAACTCACAAGTGGAGTGCCCGGCAATTTTTTTTTTTTTAAAAAACTCAGACAAAACTTGACCCAAAACATCCTACAGGGTTGGAGGTCATTAAGTTAGGTAGTCTAATGCTGGTGGAGACTGTGTTGGGATGAGATAGAGGATAAGGTGAATGGTGAGTTATTTTTGAGAAGATGGCATGCTAGCTTCTCATTAAGTCTCATTCTAAAGCGGTCAACTTTAAAATGAAATCCTTACGACGCATTCTCTATTGTTAGGAACACACAAGTGCATCCATCATCCCTTGCATTCACTCTATGTAAAAGCACAGCAGCTCTGATGCCCCTGCCACTCTGGAGATGCAGCACTTCTGAATTAACTTTCTCCAGTCTACTTTCTTATGATGCAGTCTCATTTTTAATCAACCGCTGATTGGAGCAGAATATTCCAATTTTTAAAACACATTCTAAAACCTTAAAACCATGACACTTATATTTCTGTTTTTCTTTTTTTCCCTACAGTGGAGATTTTACTTAAATGATTTAACGGGTGAAGATTCTTGTTATTTTAGTATAAGAGTGTGTCTATAAAAATTGTGGTATGTGTGTACATGTTCTGAGGAGGACAGAAGAGAGTAGCAGATCCACTGGAGCTAGAGTGACAGGAAGTTGTGATCTACCTGAGGTAGCAACAAGAACTCTTATCCACTGAGGCATGTCAGTCTCCCTTAGGGCCCAGCAAAGGGTCTTAGGCCAGAACATACATCTGTTTCCTGAGTTAAAGCTTTAGCTGTTGTTTGTCAGAGAGTGCCAGGCTCGGCGGTGCAGCTGAGCCTTTTTCTTACTGGGCCGGGATGGTCCACACACACCTGCTTCCAAGAGTATTGCTTATTCCGTGTAGCCTGTGGTGGGGAAAAAAAAAAAACGGGAGGAACTGGGATAACTTCTCTTTGGTCTTCATCGTCAACAACAGCAGCATCTAGATTCATCCTTTGGCTTTCAAAGCAAGAGGGTTTATTGGCTGTGTCTCTGGGGGTCAGAGAAGCAGGATTTCAGGCGACAGAACCAAGAAAGAAATCATACTCGAAAGCCAAATCATACTCTGAACGTGACAGCACTGACACTAGCATGTTTGCCGATTGATTTAGGAGGTAGTTAAGTAGTGCCATCCCTGGGCATGTGAGCTTGGGCCTTAGAGGAAAGCTGGCTGAGCAGAACAGTAAGCGACACGCCGTCCTCTCTCTGTGGTTTCAAACCCTGCCCTGGGGATTTTGCATTGGCTTTCCTTGATCACGGATTCCCAGACAGACCCTAACCCAAGTAGGTAGGGGAAACAACCTACCCACCTACTTTAAGGGAAGTATGTGGCTCAAATGTGTGAGATTATCTGTTAAGGTTTCTGGTGCCCAAATGAGTCTTCAGTTTACCCAAGAGTCCCAAACTTTTTTTTTTTTTATTTTTTTAATTTTTTTATTTTTTATTTTTCGAGTCAGGGTTTCTCTGTGGCTTTGGAGCCTGTCCTGGAACTAGCTCTTGTAGACCAGGCTGGCCTCGAACTCACAAAGATCCACCTGCCTCTGCCTCCCGAGTGCTGGGATTAAAGGCGTGCGCCACCACCGCCCGGCCGAGTCCCAAACTTTTAATCACCCCTCCCCCCCAACTCCTCCATGCTGACTCCCATCATGCCGACGTTATTGCCTAGAATTGCAGTCTGGTCATTGGGAAACTCTGGTCTACGCCAGTAGGAAGGATCCAAATTGGGTTTTATTGAATGTGTAGTCACCTCATACAACAACTGAGAAGCTAAAATGTTAAGTTTATAAATCATAGCCCCACACAGATGATCTGAGCACATCAGTTCTAACAGTGTCTTGTTCCGGGAACTCTATATAGTCACAGTCTACCGAGTATTTATTTATTGAGATTTATTGAGCTCTCCATCTTTCTCTGCTCCCCTCCCTGCCTCGCCCCTCCCCCCTCCAGCCCTCCCCCAAGGTCCCCATGCTCCCACTTTACTCAGGAGATCTTGTCTTTTTCTACTTTCTACTTCCCATGTAGATTAGATCTATGTAAGTCTCGCTTAGTGTCCGCATGGTTGTCGAAGTTCTCTGGGGTTGTGGTTTGTAGGCTGGTTTTCTTTGATTTATGTTTAAAAACCACCTATGAATGAGTCCATGGGATCATTGTCTTTCTGAGTCTGTCTGGGTTGCCTCACTCAAAATAATGTTTTCTAGTTCTATTCATTTTCCTGCAAAATTCAAGATGTCGTTATTTTTTTCTGTGGTGTAGTACTCCATTGTGTCAACGGACCACATTTTTCTTATCCATTCTTCGATCGATCGAAGGGCATTTAGGTTGTTTCCAGGTTCTGGCTATGACAAACAAAGCTGCTGTGAACATAGTTGAGCACATGTCCTTGTGACGCGATTGAGCATCCTTTGGACATAGACCCAAAAGTGGTATTCCTGGGTCTTCGAGGAAGGTTGTGCCCTACTTTTCTGAGAAATCACCACACTGACACCCAAAGGGTTTGTACCAGCTTGCATTCCCACCGGCAATGCAGGAGTGTTTCCTTTTCCCCCCAACCTCTCCAGCATGAGTTGTCATCAGTGTTTTTGATTTTGGCCATTCTTACAGGTATCAGATGGACTCTCAGAGTTGTTTTGATTTGCATTTCTCTGATGACTAAAGATCTTGAACGTTCCCTTAAGTGTCTTTCAGCCATTTTAGATTCCTCTGTTGAGAGTTTTCTGTTTAGGTCTGTACTCCATTTTTTTTTTTTTTACTGGATTATGTGATCTGTTGGTGTTTGATTTCTTGATTTCTTTGTGTATTTTGGAGATCAGACTTCCGGGGTTACTGAAGTGGGGTTAGTGAAGATCTTTTCCCATTCCGTAGGCCGCTGTTTTGTCTTGTTGGCCGTGTCTCTTGTTTTTCACAAGTCTTTCAGTTTTAGGTGGTCCCATTTATTAATTGTTTCTCTCAGTGTCCATGCTGCTGGGGTTATATTTAGGAAGTGGTTCCCTGTGCGTTCAAGTTCAAGTGCACTTCCCACTTTCTCTTCTATAAGGTTCAGTGTGGCTGGCTTTAGGTTGAGGTCTTTGATCCATGTGGACTCGAGTTTTGTGCATGGAGTTCATTTTCATTTTTCAACGTGTTGATATCCAGTTATGCCAGCACCACTCGTTAAATATGCTCTCTTTTTTCCATTTGATACGTTTTGCTTCTTTATCAAAGATCAGGTGTACGAAGATGTGTGGATTGATAATCCGGGTCTTCTGTTCGGTTCCGTTGGGCCTCCTGTCTGTTCTTAGGCCAGTACCAGGCTGTTTTCAGTGCTGTAGCTTACAGAGTATTTTTTTTCCTGATCTAATCACGCCACTTCCCAAAGGAAAAAGAGAGGAGAAATCACTGAATGATGAGACCATTACTTGAATGAGAAAATGGGTAGGTACCCTTATGCTTAAAGGTGTATTATCTACAAAGTGCTAAAACTTAGAAGTGAGTCTTAGGAGGCATGTCATTACACAGCTTCTTTCCAGATGTCTTCAAGTTGGTCCTAAACAGTCTATTCACAAGATGGGACCTCAGAGCTTCAGTACAGAACAACACGTTTTCTGTCCAACTGAATCTTCAAGTGGTTTGATAAGGATTTTGTATTCTTGTTCTGTCAAGGATTATTCTTTTTTTTTTTTTAATATAATTCAAGGGAGAGTGTTTTTTTTTTAAAAGATGTATTTAGTGATTATATTTCTTTTCCCTTAGGGATAAAGAAATGGAGAAGTATTTTGAAGCAGTCAGTCACAAAAATAGAAGTAGGGAGGACGTTTCAAAACACCAGGCCATTAAACTTCAGCTACAGGGAAAAACAAAACAAAAAACAAACAAACAAACAAACAAAAACCCGAAGCCAGGAATCATTGCAAACATCTGTATGTTCAGATACCGAGCCTGAGCAAGTTTGAGTGCCTCAGATTTGCGGATTTCATGTGGATCACAAATTGTGCTCAAGTTACAGCTGTTAGTGTCAGGGTGAACTCTGACACACCGACTCGACTAGATTCCTGTCTGCTGGGCTCTGATCTGCTAGAAAAGCCAAAGAGCTAAAGTACCTCAGTTAACCTCTTCTGTGCCCCACCTTAAAGGAAAGAAAGGATGTGTGTGGCAAGTCGGTGCCCGCTCAGAGACCCCACACATTTGAGGACAGAACAGAGAAACAAGATCGGGGCAAGGGAGGTTCTGCTGAAATTAGAGTTATGGATGGCTGCCACTGCCAGCTGTTTCTTGTCTGCTGTGAGAACAGGAACTCAACAAAGACAGAGACATGCCAGGCAGGAGGTTTTGATAGAAAACTGAACTGAACTGAATAGAAACTGGCTATTCCGTTTTAGTGTTTTCAGAGTTATGTCCGAGGAACCTTCTACTTAAATGAAATAAAACCAAATCCTTTCAAATATCCAGGTGTCCTCTGAGGTTGGGGAGGGGGGGATGACGGAAAAACAAAACAAGGATAAGAGGGATTTTAGTTGTTCTAAAGTCCTCAGGCAGGGGCACAACTTCCCCAGGAGAATAGCCAGAGTTCATTGGGCAACTGTCTGTCTCCTGTTGCATTGTTTCAAGTTTGTCTCACTTGAGGTTGGATGATGTCAGCCGTAAGATTTTCATCTTTTACGATCATGTGAGATTCTAGCCATTTTTTTTTAATTGAGAGAGGGACACATGCTCCCTCTAGTTCTATTGGCTGTACAGCTTTGACCAAGAAAGCAGGTTGGATTTCATCAAAGAATTTCTCTCCATTTTATATTTCACCTTTGATTGTTATTAAGTGTCATCTAGAAGGTTTGTGGTCTTTCAGGAACACTTTCCTAATTCTCGTGTGTGTGTGTGTGTGTGTGTGTGTGTGTGTGTGTGTGTGTGTGTGCGTGCGTTTTGTTTTGTGAGGCAGGCTTTTTCTATGTAACAGTGCTGGAAAGTCCTTGCAAGATGAGGCTGGCCTTGAACTCACTGACATCTTACTGCCTCTGTGTCATTTCTTCCTACTTGGTTGGTGTTTGATTGCTGTTTTGAGTTTTCAGATCTCATGTTCAAGATCAAGATCCTTTCTAACTCCGTGTCCTTGTGACACAAACATTAAAGGGTGTGGCTACAGCTCCACTGGACTTCTTTGATGTGAATATCTGCTGCCTTTCCTATAAACATTCTTGTTGGAGTTGGGAAATTGAAAGTTGTTGACTTGAATTCACTCATTTTCAGGTTAGATTGCAAGAAAAAAATAAAAAAACAAAACAAAAAAACCCTTTATTTTATTATTTCACATTGTAACTTGATTTTTTGTTGTTGTTGCTTTTTTGACACAGGAATTGGCTTTTTATTTGTGTTCCAGACAATCTATCTCACTACACGGCCCAGGACTTCTTTCTGAAGACTTCCATGAAAGTAGTCAGCTACCCAAAATATCCTGCTGCTGCTGCTACTGCTGTAATTTTAGAAAAAAATAAAATGAAATAGAAAAAGAAAATAATAAATAAAAAATTAAAGTATTTTTGGTGCAGGGTTTCTCTGTATAATACTTTTAACTCACTATATAAGCCAGGCTGCTCTCTCTCTCTCCTCTCTCTCTCTCTCTCATTTAATTTATGACTTATTTATTTTTGCTTGTGTTTTTGTTTTGATTTTAGAGCCGAGGCAGGGTTTCTTTGTTGCTTTGGAGCCTGTCTTTGGAACTAGTTTGAGGCTGGCCTCAAAATCACAGAGATCCACCTGCCTCTTCCAGACATGGAACCCTTCCCTTTGAATGCTTTCATCTTGTTGAGTTCAAAAGCTGCCCCATAAACAATTTCCAGAAACCACATGGTGGGAATCTAGTGCCCTCTTCTGTTGACAGGGCCTAGAAATGCCTATTTGCTGCTCTCTTGTTGGAGCTGGGAAACACTACCTTCTTGCTGAAGTTGGAAGATTGTTGAATTCAGTCATTTTCGGGTTTCTCAGAAAAAACAAAACAAAACAAAAAGCCCCTTCTTTGTTTTATTTCACATTTTAACTGGATTTTTTTGAGACAGGACCTGTCTTTTTATTTATGCTTCAGACAAACTATTTCACTATATGGTCCAGGACTTCTTTCTGAACACTGCTGCTGCAAATACAGTCTTATAAGAAAAACTAAAACTGGCATTAAAAAAGAGAAAAGAAAAAAAACTGTCTTTTTTCTTTTCTTTTCTTTTCTTTTCTCTCTCTCTCTCTCTCTCTTTATGTTTTTTTCTTTTCATCTTTTATTATTTTTTGAGGCATGGTTTCTCAGTTCCCTAGCTGTCCTGGAATTCACATAATAGACCAAGTTATCTTCTTGGTGACATTCTGTTTTTGTTCTTGTTACCTATCTGTATATCCACATTTCTTCTCTCTCTCTCTCTCTCTCTCTCTCTCTCCCTCTCCCTCTCCCTCTCCCTCTCCCTCTCCCTCTCATTTATTTATATATTTGTTTGTTTGTTTGTTATGTATAGAATATTCTGTCTGTGTGGATGCCTGCAGACCAAAAGAGGAAACCAGACCTCATTACAGATGGTTGTGAGCCACCATGTGGTTCCTGGGAATTGAACTCAGGACCTTTGAGCCATCTCTCCATCTCCCCTCATTTTATTTATTTTTTGTTTGGTTTTGTGTTTTGCTTTACAGGACAGGGTTTCTCTGTTGCTTTGGAGACTATTTTTGAAACTAGCTCTTTTCTTGAAGACCAGGCTGGCCTAAACCTCCCAGAGATCCTGCCTCTGGCAGATATGGAGCCAGTGCTTTTGAATGCCTTCATCTGGTCAGGTCAAAAGCCACCCCACCTTTACACACACACACACACACACACACACACACACACACACACACACACACCACACAAACCAAACACAAGCCAAACAAAAACCCAGGCACAGGCACACCCACAGACACATAGATAAACTTTTAAATTAAGTTAAATTAAGTCCCACACAGCTGGAAGCACTCTCTCAATTAAAAGTAAAATAAAATGTAAAAGAGTGCAGTGCTAAGTAGAGTTATGAAGATGTTTTAAAATGTGACTTCTTCCCTGTCTCCCCCATATACAGGAGGCACATCAAGAGATTTAAATAGAATTTGAAATTGGCCGGGCAGTGGTGTCGCACGCCTTTATTCCCAGCACACAGGAGGCAGAGGCAGGTGAATCCCTGGGAGTTAGAGGCCAGCCAGGGCTTCAAGAAAGGAGCTAGTTCCAAGAACAGCTAGGACTGTTATGCAGGGAAACCCCATCTCAAAAAACGAAACAAAAAAATTGAAATTAAACTACATGTACAAGAAATTAATAGAACAACATACTAGAAACAAAGCTGGGTTGTTGTGGTGCACACCTTTTATCCTAACATCTAAGAGACAGAGGCAGGTGGCCCTCCTTGAATTGGAGCCCAGTTGTGTAGAAAAGACCCTGTACCAAATAACAAAAATGTATACATGTTGAAATAAGAGAATAAAGAAAAAAAAAAGAACGAGAAAGGAAAGAAAGAAAGACAGAAGATAGAAAAAAAATGAAGAAACAAAAGAACAAAGGAAGGCAGTGCAGGGGGCCTGGTTGGTGGTTGAGAAGGGAGCCCTGGCCTAGTGACATCCTCTGCCATGTCTGCTGTGACCCCGGCACCACATTCCTCAGGAGCTGTAAAGGGTCTGAGAATAAAATGACATTTTTTATTGCTTTCTGTCTAAAGTGAAATTGCTCCAGACAAACAATTCACTGTGTCAATATTCCTGAAAATGATGGCCAAGTGGGAATTTTTCATAGTATTTCATGACTGTTTTAATGTTCTCTGCATCTCATGTCTTTCTCTAAGCAGGCCCAGGAACCATAAGAGCCTGTAGCTGATCTAGCAGATCTCCCATGGCAGGGGCCCTGGCCTCCACGCCTGTCCCCTGAGGGCACCTGGCAGGCATGGGACTCCAAATTTTACAGACTCATTTCAAAAGTTCAAGGTCACCAGCCCTTCCTAAACCAGTCAAGGGTGAGGCTACAACTTGACTGGTCTGTTTAGATATGCATATTCTGGTTCTCGTTATTGTTGTTTTTGCAAGGACAAGGCCAGGACCAGGTATCCAAGTGGGAATTTTTCCATGGCTGTTTTAATTTTCTCCAACTCCGCATTTAGTTTGAGAAGTGGGGGTGGGGTTGGACAAACCCAACAACTGGAAAGGAACCCCAAGCAAGCAAGCAAATGGTTGCCATGGTGAAAAGTCTTTGAAAGGAGATTAGGTGGCAGGGAAAAGCCCTTGTTACCTCCCTCCTCCCACCCAGTTCCTCCCTTAATTGTGGCAGCCCCTTGGCCCACATAGTCCTTTCACTGATTGTGATCGATCAGACACACTCTTTGCTTTATTTTTTATTTTTTGAATTGGGGTTGAAGTCAATGAATTGAGCTCTTAGATTATTATTATTATTAGTTTATTTGTGGTTTTTCTATATAGGGGTTCCCTGTGTATCCTTGTTTGCCCTGGAACTCACTTTGTAGACAAGGCTGGCCTCAGACTCACAGAGATCCAGCTGCCCCTGCCTCTACCTCTGCCTCCTAGTGCTGGAATTAAAGAAATACAATAAAGAAATGTGCTGCCACCGTTACCCAGCTGGATTTTTTTCCAATGGTGGGCAATGAGACCTTTTTTTAAAAAAAATGAAATAAAAACCATGCTATGGCATGGTCTCATACAGGACTATGATGTATTTGGTGTAGAAATCTACTCTGAAACATATTTCATGAGAGCTGTCTAGTTACCTATTGATGTTAAAACTCACTCCCCCTCCTTAGGGTCTAATATTGACTGACCCACAGGTCAGGGCAAGATCGTAAAAATTCCTTTATTCAGAGCTAATGCATGATGTAATATATATATTACACACACACACACACACACACACACAGACACACACACACACACACTCACTATACTACTATAAAAATTGGTTTCAGAAACCAGCCTTTTGCCACAGTGTCAGAAGGCCAAACTCTGCCTGTGGTCTCAGCTAACTGATAAGCTTTTGTGCCCCACAGTGCTTATTTTTTTTTTTTTTATTTTTAAATTTGCTTCTGGTTTTCCTAGGATCTGGTTTCTGGAATAAAGTTTGCTTCTGGTTTATTAGACTTTGTGGTGTTCCCATCGTTGCATGACCCACCCCCACCCCCGACCCAACATTTAAGTGGCTTTCAGCTATTTTAGATTCCTCTGTTGAGAGTTCTCTGTTTAGGTAGTACTCCATTTCATAAATTGTATTATTTGTTCTTTAGATGACCAATTTCTTGAGTTCATTCTGTATTTTGGATATCAGTCCTCTGTCTGATGTGGGGTTAGTGAAGATCTTTTCCCATTCTGTAGGCCGTCGTTTTGTCTTGTTGGCCATGTCCTTTGCTTTACAGAAGCTTTTCAGTGTCAGGAGGTCTCATGTATTAATTTTATTTCTCTCAGTGTCTGTGTTACTGGGGTTGTATTGAGAAAGTGGTTTCCTGTGCCAATGCGTTCAAGTGCATTTGATTTTATTTTTAATTCTTATTTTATTATTTTTGAATTGTGAGTGAAGTCAATTAATTGAGCGCTCAGATATTTTTGTTGCTGTTGTTATTATTATTATCTGTTTATTTGTTTTTTATCCGTCGTTTTCCTACATTGGGGTTCCCTGTGTATCCTTGTTTGCCCTGGAACTCACTTTGTAGACAAAGCTGGCCTCAGACTTACAGAGATCCAGCTGCCTCTGCCTCTGCCTCTGCCTCTGCCTCTGCCTCTGCCTCCTAGTGCCAGAATTAAAGGCCTGAACTAAACACACAGTTTTTTAAGATAGAGTTTCTTCTCTGTGTCACTTTATCTGTCCTGAAACTCACACTGCACAACAAGGTAGCCTCACACTCACAGTGATTTGCCTGCCTCTGCCACCCTGATCTCTGAGGACTGAGAACTGGGAATAAAGAAAGGCGCTGCCACCATTACCCAGCTAGATTTCTTTTGCAATGGTGGGCAATGAGACCTATACATTTCCTCAAAGGACTGAGTTCACTGTGTGCCAGGAGTTCTTGTAAGGGCATGTTTTCATTTGTTTGAGG
Source organism: Myodes glareolus (assembly GCF_982192425.1). Taxonomy (NCBI): domain Eukaryota; kingdom Metazoa; phylum Chordata; class Mammalia; order Rodentia; family Cricetidae; genus Myodes; species Myodes glareolus. Next base: position 42,807 of record NW_028263344.1, on the reverse strand, counting down.
GAATTCTCTCTCCCTCCCCCCCCTCTCATTCTAGATCTCTACTTTGTCTCATTCCTCACAGGAACTTCTCTGTTTTTCTTGATTTTTTTCCCCTCAGTCTGTCTTCCACAGTTTTTCTTTTCTTCTTTTTGAACTCTCTCACCCTAGACAGGAAGCTAAAGGTTTATGATATCTTTATTTGCATGTATAGTGTATTGTCACAAGTTGGAGAATCTGGAGACACTGAATTCAAATCATGGTCCTCTACAGGCTAGGAGACAGAAAACAAAATGGACCTTGAAAATATGGTGCATGGTGTCCTGTATCTTCCTGTCTTGTCTGCAAAGGGCCTTCACTAAAATGTTTTGAATTGTGATCCCCCCCCCACACACACACAGGCACAGCCAGAGACACACAAATACATTTGTGAAATTAAAGGTCTGGAGAGATGGTTCGGTGTGTGCGGTGGCTTTTTCTGAAGAAGTGGGTTCAGTTCCCCGGGCACACATAGCAGTAGCTCATAAGTGATTGTAAAGCCAGTTTCTGGATGATCTAACACATTCGTACCACTGCATGTAAAATAGAGTTAAATAAATCATTAAAAATTCTTTAAAAATTTGAAATTAAACTAAGATCTACACAACTGGAAAAAATGTCTCAAATCAAAGTAAAATAAAATGTTTTGAAATAGGACACCTTCCATGCCCCACCCCACACAGGGAAACACTTGGTGCAGACCAAGAGAGATGAACAAAATGTGAAATTAAATTAAATATACAAGAAATTAACAGAATGAGATACTAAACATTGAGCTGGGTTGTGGTGGTGCACACCTTTCTTTCTATCGTCCAAGAGACAGAGGCAGGTGGACCTCTGTGATTTCCCAGGCTTTGTAGAGAGGCCCACATCTCAAATAAAAAAAAAATATATATATATATATATAAGTTCAACCAAAAAAAAAAATCAATAAGGAAGGAAGGAAGGAAGGAAGGAAGGAAGGAAAGAGGAGACATTAGGAACTGTCTCCTTGGTCCTAGAAACTCCTTTTGATGTACATTTCTCTGATGATGAAGGATGTTGAACATTTTCTTCAGTGTCTGTCAGCCATTTTAGATTCCTCTGTTGAGAGTTCTCTGTTTAGGTCTGTACTCCATTTTGTCAATTGGATTCTTTGTTCTTTAGATGACCAATTTCTTGAGTTCTTTGTATATTGTGGAGACCAGACCTCTGTCTGATGTGGGGTTAGTGAAGATCTTTTCCCATTGTGTAGGCCGTCGTTTTGCCTTGTAGGCCATGTCGTTTGCTTTACAGAAGCTTTTCAGTGTCAGGAGGTCTCATGTATTCATTTTGTTTCTCTCGGTGTCTGTGCTACTGGGGTTATATTTAGGAAGCGGTCTCCTATGCCAATGCGTTCAAGTGCGTTTGATATTTTGATTTCTATAATTTTTTATTGTGGATGAAGTCAATTATTTGAACTCTCAAATATTTTTATTGTTATTATCTGTTTATCTGTTAGTTTATTTGTGGTTTTTCAACCTAGGGTTTCTTTGTGTATCCTTGTATGCCCTGGAACTCACTTTGTAGACAAGACTGGCCTCAGACTCACAGAGATCCATCTGCCTCTGGCCCCTAGTGCAGGGATTAAAAGCATGCACTGAACACTCTTTTTTTAAAAAACAGAGTTTAAAAAAACTCTCTCCCTTTCCCCCAGCCCCAGCCAAGGCTGCCGGCTACATCTCAGGCAGGCATAGGTGGCGGGCACTCTGGCTATCCAGGAAGTGACAGGCACAGACACGCAGAGAAGCAGGGAAGAGTGATGCCCACTCTCTCACTAAATGCAGGCATGCAGGAAGAACAATGAAAACAATCAGAACTGCAGAGAATTTCCAGAAACCACATGGTGGGGATCTAGTGCCCTCTTCTGTTGACAGGGAAGACATCAGAGATTTGGGTTCTTGTGCTCCTGAGACCTACCCCCGACATGGCAGCAGCTCATAAGTGATTGTAAATCCAGTTTCACGCCACTGCATGTAAAATAAAGTTAAATAAATCATAAAAATATTCTTTAAAAATTTGAAATTAAGGGGGCTGGAGAGATGGCTCAGCGGTTAAGAGCACTGACTGCTCTTCCGGAGGACCCGGGTTCAATTCCCAGCACCCACATGGCAGTTCACAACTGTCTGAAAACCCAGTTCCGGGGGATCTGACACCTTCACACCAATGCACATAAAATAAAGTTAAGTAAACTATAAAAATATTAAAAAAAAAATTGAAATTAAACTTAGTCCTACACAATTGGAAAGACTGTCTCGAATCTAAGTAAAATAAAGTGTTCTGAAATCGGATACCTTCCCTGCCCCACCCCCCACAGGGACACACTTGGTGCAGACCAAGAGATACGAACAAAATTTGAAATTAAACTTAATGTACAAGAAATTAACAGAACGAGATACTAAACGTTGAGCCAGGTTGTGGTGGTGCAGACCTTTCATTCTGTCATCCAAGAGACAGAGGCAGGTCTCTTGTGAATTCCCAGGCTTCATAGAGAGGCCCTCATTCCAAATCTAAAACGTATATAAAAGTTAAACCAAAAAAAAAAAAAAAGAAGGAAGGAAGGAAGGAAGGAAGGAGGGAAGGAAGAAAGGAAAGAAGCAGACATTATGAACTGTCTCCTTGTTTCGAGAAACTTGACCATGGGAGTGTTGGACCTATGAGACAGTGCACGAGTCTCGTGTTCTAACTTGGTAGACGAGTCTGGATTTTAACTCACTGATGTTCTTCTTCCTGTGTCTCCTAAGTGCTGGGATAATAGGTTTCCCTAATTGTTGAATGGCATACTGAAAGTATTTCTTTCTACTTAGTTTGCATTTGAGTTTTTTAAAATCCATGCCTATTTTATTTATTTATTCATTTATTTTTGGTTTTTCAAGACAGGGTTTCTCTGTAGCTTTGGAGCCTGGGCTGGAACTAACTCTTGTAGACCAGGCTGGCCTCAAACTCACAAAGATTCACCTGCCTCTGCCTCCTGAGTGCTGGGATTAAAAGCATGTACCACCAACACCACCTGGCTTTACTTGTTTCTTTTATTTATTTTTGTTAAGCCCAACATTTTTCTCTGCTTCCCCTCCCTGCCTCTCCTCTCCTCTTCAACCCCCTCCCAAGGTTCCCATGCTCCAAGGAGATCTTGTCTTTTTCTACTACTCGTGTAGATTAGATCTATATATGTCTCTCTTAGGGTCCTCGTTGTTGTCTAGGTTCTCTGGGATTGTGATTTGTGAGCTGTTTTTTTTTTATGTTTTATTTATTTTTTGTTTATGTTTTTGTTTTGATTTTTGAGTCGAGGCAGGGTTTCTCTGTTGCTTTGGATCCTGTCTTTGGAACTAGTTTGAGGCTGGCCTCAAAGTCCCAGAGATCCACGGGCCTCTTCCAAATACGAATCCCTTCCTTTTGAATGCTTTCATCTTATTGAGTTCAAAAGCCACCCCATAAACAATTTCCAGAAACCACATGGTGGGAATCTAATGACCTCTTCTGGTGACAGGGCCTAGACATGCCTATTTGTTGCTCTCTTGTTGGAACTGGGAAAAACTACCTTCTTGCTGAAGTTGGAAAATTGTTGAATTCAGTCATTTTCAGGTTCCTTAGAAAAACAAAACAAAACAAAAAGCCCCTTCTTTGTTTTATTTCACATTTTAACTTGATTTTTTTTTTGAGACAGGACCTTTCTTTTTATTTATGTTTCAGACAAACTATTTCACTACATGGTCCAACACTTCTTTCTGAACACTGTTGCTGCAAATGCAATCTTAAAAGAAAAACTAAAATTAAAATAAATGACCTGGCATTAAAAGGAGAAAAAAAGAAAAAAAACTGTCTTTCTTTTCTTTTCTTTTCTTTCTCTCTCTCTCTCTCTCTCTCTCTCTTTCTTTCTTTTTTGCTTTCTTTCCTTCTTTCATTAATTTTTGAGGCATAGTTTCTCTGTATAACAGCCCTAGCTGTTCTGGAACTCACTTTATAGACCAGGCTGTCTTCTTGGTGACATTCTGTTTGTTTTTTTTCTTGTTTCCTATCTGTAAATTCACATTTCTTCTTCTTCTTCTTCTTCTTCTTCTTCTTCTTCTTCTTCTTCTTCTTCTTCTTCTTCTTCTTCTTCTTCGTCTTCTTCTTCTTCTTCTTCTTCTTCTTCTTCTTCTTCTCTCTCTCTCTCTCTCTCATATTTTATTTATCTTTTTGTTTGGTTTTGTGTTTTGCTTTACAAGACAGGGTTTCTCTGTTGCTTTGGGGACTGTTCTTGGAACTAACTCCTTTCATGTAGACCAGACTGGCCTAAAACTCCCAGAGTTTTTTCCCTTTCTTTCTTTTTTCCCTTTTTCCTCTTCCTTCCTTCCTTCCTTCCTTCCTTTCTTTCTTTCTTTCTTTCTTTCTCTCTCTCTTGCTTGCTTTCTTGCGTTCTTTCTTTTCTTCTTTTATTATTTTTTGAGGCATGGTTTCTCTGCCTAACAGCCCTAGCTGTCCTGGAACTCACTTTACAGACCAGGCTGTCTTCTTTGTGACATTCTGGTTTTTTTTCTTGTTTCCTATCTGTAAATCCACATTCTCTCTCTCTCTCTCTCTCTCTCTCTCTCTCTCTCTCTCTCTCTCACACACACACACACACACACGCACACACACACACACACACACACACACACACATTGTTTTCTGTTTTTCTTGATTGTTTTCTTCAGTCTGCCTTTTACATGTATTAAACTCAATGTATGTGCAGAAAGAAACCAAATATGAGATTCAAAATACAGCCAGGGTTGGCAGGTAGTGGAGCAGGCCTTTGACTCTGGCACTTCATTCAACATGATTTGTTTTTTTTTTTTTCTTGACTTCTCTGTAACCATTCTTGTTGGAGTTGAGAAATTGCTGATATGAATTCAGTCAATTTCAGGTAATAGCCTTGCCTCGGCTGTCCTGGAACTCACTTTTAAAGATCAGGCTATCTGTTAGATTTTGTTTTTTGTTTTTTTATGTTCTATCTGTAAATCACCATTTCTTCTCTTGAATGTGTTCACCTTGGTAAAGTCAAAGGCCACCCCACAGACATACAGAGTCTCACACACACACACACACACACACACACACACACACACACGGGGGGGGGGGGGAGAGAGAGAGGCACACCTAGAGACACAGAAATAAATTTGTTAAATTAAAGGAAGGCCTGGTGAAATGGCTTGGTGGCTCCTCCTGAAGAAGTGGGATCAATTCCCAGGACCCACATGGCAGTAAATAAATACATGACTGTAAATCCAGTTTTTGGATGATTTGACACATTCATGCCACTGCACATAAAATAAAGTTAAATAAACCATAAAAACGTCCTTAGGGCTGGAGAGATGGCTCAGCGCTTAAGAGCATTGCCTGCTCTTCCAAATGTCCTGAGTTCAATTCCCAGCAACCACATGCTGGCTCGCAACCATCTGTAATGAGGTCTGGATCCCTCTTCTGGCCTTCAGGCATACACAGAGACAGAATATTGTATACATAAAAATAAATAAATATTAAAAAAAATCAAATTTTTTTTAAAAAAAATTTGAAATTAAGCTAAGTTCTACACAACCGGAAAGACTGTCTCAAAGCAAAGTAAAATAAAATGTTCTGGAATAGGACACCTTCCCTGCCACACCCCCCACATGGTGCAGACCAAGGGAGACGAACAAAATTTGAAATTAAACTAAGTGTACAAGAAATTAACAGAACGAGATACTGAACACTGAGCCGGGGTGTGGGGATGCACTCCTTTCATTCTTTCATCCAAGAGACAGAGGCAGGTGGACCTCTGTGAAATCCCATGCTTTGTAGAGAGGCCCCCACCCCAAATTTAAAATATATATATATATATATATATATATATATATATATATATATATATAAAAGTTCAACCAAAAAAAAAATAAGGAAGGAAGGAAGGAAGGAAGGAAGGAAGGAAGGAGGAGACATTATGAACTGTCTCCTTGGTCCTAGAAACTCCTTTTGATGTACATTTCTCTGATGACGAAGGATGTTAAACATTTTCTTAAGTGTCTGTCAGCCATTTTAGATTCCTCTGTTGAGAGTTCTCTGTTTATGTCTGTACTCCATTTTGTCAATTGGATTCTTTGTTCTTTAGATGACCAATTTCTTGAGTTCTTTGTATATTGTGGAGACCATACCTCTGTCTGATATGGGGTTAGTGAAGATCTTTTCCCATTGTGTAGGCCGTCGTTTTGCCTTGTAGGCCATGTCGTTTGCTTTACAGAAGCTTTTCAGTGTCAGGAGGTCTCATGTATTCATTTTGTTTCTCTCGGTGTCTGTGCTACTGGGGTTATATTTAGGAAGCGGTCTCCTATGCCAATGCGTTCAAGTGCGTTTGATATTTTGATTTCTATAATTTTTTATTGTGGATGAAGTCAATTATTTGAACTCTCAAATATTTTTATTGTTATTATCTGTTTATCTGTTGGTTTATTTGTGGTTTTTCAACTTAGGGTTTCCTTGTGTATCCTTGTATGCCCCTGGAACTCACTTTGTAGACAAGGCTGGCCTCAGACTCACAGAGATCCAGCTGTCTCTGCCCTAGTGCAGGGATTGAAGGCATGCTCTAAACACCTTTTTTAAAAATAAATAAATAAATAAATAAATAAATAAATAAATAAAAACAGACTTTGTCTGTGTCATTTTGCCTGTCCTGAATCTCAGTCTGCAGAACAAGGTAGCCTTAAACTCGCAGTGACCTGCCTGCCTTGGGCTCCCTGATCTCTGAGGTGTTTTATCATCTCTCTGAGTCTCTACCTGGCTATCAATTTATCTATTAGTTTACTTATTTTTTTTTTTATTTGTTTTGTGAGACAGGGATTCTCTCTGGCTTTGGAGTCTGTCCTGGATTCAGACCTGGTCACAGCTGTACCTGAAGCAGTGAGGCCTCTTGCAGGGAATCCGCAGAGCCTCTGCCCAGGGCCCTCCAGGGGAACCACTCTCACCCTTTCCCCCAGCCACAACCAGGGCTGCCGGCTACATCTTAGACAGGCATAGGTGGCGGGCACTCTGGCTATCCAGGATGTGACAGGCATAGACACACAGAGAAGCAGGGTGGGTGGTGCCCACTCTCTCACTAAGTGCAGGCATGCAGGAAGAACAATGAAAACAATCAGAACTGAAGAGATGGAATTTCTGGAATTTCCAGAAACCACATGGTGGGGATCTAGTGCCCTCTTCTGGTGACAGGGAAGACATCAGAGATTTCGGTTCTTGTGCTCCTGAGACCTACCCCCGACATGGCAGCAGCTCATAAGTGATTGTAAATCCAGTTTCACGCCGCTGCATGTAAAATAAAGTTAAATACATCATAAAAATATTTTTTAAAAATTGAAAATTAAACTTAGTTCTACACAACTGGAAAGACTGTCTCGAATCTAAGTAAAGTAAAGTGTTCTGAAATCGGATACGTTCCGTGCCCCACCCCCCACAGGGACACATTTGGTGCAGACCAAGAGATACAAACAAAATTTGAAATAAAGCGTCATGTACAAGAAATTAACAGAACGAGATACTAAATGCTGAGCCAGGGTGTGGTGGTGCAGACCTTTCATTCTATCATCCAAGAGACAGAGGCAGGTGTTCCTCTGTGAATCCCAGGCTTCATAGAGAGGCCCTCATTCCAAATTTAAAACATATATAAAAGTTAAACAAAAAAAAAGAAAGAAGGAAGGAAGGAAGGAAGGAAGGAAGGAGGGAGGGAAGGAAGAAAGGAAAGAAGCAGACATTATGAACCGTCTCCTTGTTTCGAGAAACTTGACCATGGGAGTGTTGGACCTAGGAGACAGTGCACGAGTCTTGTGTTCTAACTTGGTAGATGAGTCTGCATTTTAACTCACTGATGTTCTTCTTCCTGTGTCTCCTAAGTGCTAGGATAATAGGTTTCCCTAATTCTTGAATGGCATACTGAAAGTATTTCTTTCTACTGAGTTTGCATTTGAGTTTTTTAAAATCCATGCCTATTTTATTTATTTATTCATTTATTTTTGGTTTTTCAAGACAGGGTTTCTCTGTAGCTTTGGAGCCTGGGCTGGAACTAACTCTTGTAGACCAGGCTGGCCTCAAACTCACAAAGATTCACCTGCCTCTGCCTCCTGAGTGCTGGGATTAAAGGCGTGTACCACCACCACCTGGCTTTACTTGTTTCTTTTATTTATTTTTGTTAAGCTCTACATTTGTCTCTGCTCCCCCTCCCTGCCTCTCCTCTCCTCTTCAACCCCCTCCCAAGGTTCCCATGCTCCAAGGAGATCTTGTCTTTTTCTACTACTCATGTAGATTAGATCTATATATGTCTCTCTTAGGGTCCTCGTTGTTGTCTAGGTTCTCTGGGATTGTGATTTGTGAGCTGTTTTTTTTTTATTTTATGTTTTATTTTTTTGTTTGTTTGTGTTTTTGTTTTGATTTTTGAGTCAAGGCAGGGTTTCTCTGTTGCTTTGGATCCTGTCTTTGGAACTAGTTTGAGGCTGGCCTCAAAACTATCCCAGAGATCCACCAGCCTCTTCCAGATATGGAACCCTTCCCTTTGAATGTTTTCATCTTTTTGAGTTCAAAAGCCACCCCATAAACAATTTCCAGAAACCACGTGGTGGGAATCAAGTGCCCTCTTCTGTTGACAGGGCCTAGAAATGCCTATTTACTGCACTCTTGTTGGAGCTGGGAAAGACTACCTTCTTGCTGAAGTTGAAAAATTGTTGAATTTAGTCATTTTCAGGTTCCTTAGAAAAAAACAAAGCAAAACAAAACCAAAAGCCCCTTCTTTGTTTTATTTCACGTTTTAACTGGATTTTTTTTTTGAGACAGGACCTGTCTTTTTATTTATGTTTCAGACAAACTATTACACTACATGGTCCAGCACTTCTTTCTGAACACTGCTGCTGCAAATACAATCTTAAAAGAAAAACTAAAATTAAAATAAATGACCTGGCATAAAAAGAGAAAAAAAAATAAAAACTGCCTTTGCTTTCTTTTCTTTTCTTTCTTTTCTTTCTTTCTTTCTTTCTTTCTTTCTTTCCTTCTTTTATTAATTTTTGAGGCATGGTTTCTCTGTATAACAGCCCTAGCTGTCCTGGAACTCACTTTACAGACCAGGCTGTCTTCTTGGTGACATTCTGTTTTTTTTTTCTTGGTTCCTATCTGTAAGTTCACATTCTCTCTCTCTCTCTCTCTCTCTCTCTCATTTTATTTATTTTTTTGTTTGGTTTTGTGTTTTGCTTTACAAGACAGGGTTTCTCTGTTGCTTTGGAGACTTTTCTTGGAACTAGCTCCTTTCTTGTAGACCAGGCTGGCCTAAAACTCCCAGAGATCCTGCCTCTGTCAAATATGGAGCCAGTGCCCTTAAATGCCTTCATCTGTTGAGGTCAAAAGCCACCCTATCTACACACACACACACACAGACACACAGACACACAGACACACACACACACACACACTTAATTTAAATTAAGTCCCACAGAACTAGAAATACTGTCTCAATTTAAAGTAAAATAAAATGTAAAAGAGTGCAGTGCTAAGTGCAGTTATGAAAATGTTTTAAAATATGACACCTTCCCTGTCTCCCCCACATACAGAAGGCACATCGAGAGATTTAAATAGAATTTGAAATTGGCCGGGCAGTGGTGTCGCACGCCTTTATTCCCAGCACACAGGAGGCAGAGGCAGGTGAATCCCTGGGAGTTAGAGGCCAGCCAGGGCTTCAAGAAAGGAGCTAGTTCCAAGAACAGCTAGGACTGTTATGCAGGGAAACCCAGTCTCGAAAAACAAAACAAAACAAAATTGAAATTAAACTACATGTACAAGAATTTAATTGAACAACATACGAAACACAAAGCTGGGTTGCTGTGGTACACCCCTTTTCTTCTATCATCTAAGAGACAGAGGCAGGTGGCCCTCCTTGAATTGGAGACAGGTTGTATAGAAAAGACCCCATACCAAATTACAAAAATGTATACATGTTGAACCAAAAGAAAAAAAAAGAAAGAAAGAAAGAAAGAAAGAAAGAAAGAAAGAAAGAAAGAGAAAAGAAAGACAGAAGATTAAAAGCAAGAAAATGAAAAAACCACGGAACAAAGGAAGGCAGTGCTGGGGGCCTGGTTGGTGGTTGAGAAGGGAGCCCTGGCCTAGTTACATCCTCTGCCATGTCTGCTGTGACCCCAGCACCCCATTCCTCAGGAGCTGTAAAGGGTCTGAGAATAAAATGACCTTTTTTTATTTTTTTCTGTCTGAAGTGAAAATGTTCTAAACAAACAATTCACTGTGTCAATATTCCTGGAAATGATGTCCAAGTCGGAATTTTTCGTAGCATTTCATGGCTGTTTTAATTTTCTCTGCATCTCATCATGTCTTTCTCTAAGCAGGCCCAGGAACGATAAGAGCCTGTAGCTGATCTAGGAGATCGCCCATGGCAGGGGCCCTGGCCTCCACCCCTGTCCCCTGAGGGCACGGGGTAGGCGTGGGACTCCAGATTTTACAGACTAGGAATATTCAAGGTCGCCAGCCCTTCCTAACAGCCAGAACTCCTTGCTGAACCAGTCAAGGGTGAGGCTACAACTTGATCGGTCTGCTTAGGTATACATATTTTTGTTACCGTTGTTTTTGGAAAAGGTATCCAAGTGGGAATTTTTCCATGACTGTTTTGGTTTTCTCACACTTGGACTTTTAGTTTGAGAAGTGGGGTGTGGGGCTGTACAAACACAACTGTGAAAAAGATCCCCAAGAAAGGAAGCAAGTGGTTGTTATGGTGAAATGTCTTTGAAAGGCATTCAGGTGGCAAGAAACTGCCTTTGTTGCCTCCCTCCCTCCCTCCCCCACCCCCCAGTTCCTCCCTCTTAACAAGTCATAATTGTGGCAGCCCCTTGGCCCACATAGTCCTTTCACTGTTCCTGATTGATCAGACACACTCTTTGTTTTATTTTTTAATTTTTGAATTGTGGTTGAAGTCAATGAATTGAGCTCTTAGATTATTATTATTATTATTATTATTATTATTATTAGTGGTTTTTCTACCTTGGGGTTCCCTGTGTATCCTTGTTTGCCCTGGAACTCACTTTATAGACAAGGCTGGCCTTAGACTCACACAGATCTAGCTGCCTCTGCCTCTACCTCTGCCTCCTAAACACACTTCTTTTTCAAGACAGGGTTTCTCTGTGTCTGTCATTTGCCTGTCCTGAAACTCACACTGCAAAACAAGGTAGCCTCAAACTCACAGCAATCTGTCTGCCTCTGTCTCTCCTGATCTGAGGGCCGAGAACTGAGAATAAAGAAATGCACTGCCACCATTACCCAGATGGATATTTTTTTTTCCAATGGTGGGCAATGGGACTTATAAATTTTCTCAAAGGACTGAGATCACTGTGTGCCAGGTGTTCTGTAAGGGTGTTTTTTTGTTTGTTTGTTTGAGGGAATTCTCTCTCTCTCTCTCTCTCTCTCTCTCTCTCTCTCTCTCTCTCTCTCTCCTCTCTCTCTCCCTCTCTTTCACTCTCTCTCTTTCGCTCTAGATCTTTGCTTTGTCCCATTCCTCATGGGAACTTCTCTGTTTTTCTTGAATTTTTTCCCCTCAGTCTGTCTTTCACATTTCGTTTCTTTTCCTTTCTTTTCTTTTCTTTTCCTTTCTTTTTTTCTTTTCTTTTGAACCCTCTCACCCTTGACAGGAGCCTAAAGGTTTATGGTATCTTTCTTTGCATGTATAGCTGGAGAATCTGGAGACACTGCATTCAAATCATGGTGCTCTAGAGGCTAGGAGACAGAAAAAGAAATGGACCTTGAAAATATGCCTCATGGTGTCTACCATCTTGTTGAGGTCAGCTCTCATGGTGGTTACCAAAGGCAGCCTTCTAAAAGCTTTCATCTTGGTGAAGTTAACAGCCATGCTGTCTTGTCTGCAAAGGGCCTTCACTAAAATAGTTTGAATTGTAATCCCCCCCACATATACATAAACATAGACACAGACACACACACACAGACACACACAGACACACACACACACACACACACACACACGCACACACGCACACAGGCACACACTCTCACACACGCACTCACGGGGATAGACATGGGAACACTGAGAAAAACAAATAAAATCTGAAGTTAAACTCAATGTACGAGAGAGTCAGAAATCACAAAATAAATGAAATAAAACAATGCTACGGGGTGGTCTCATATAGAACTGTCATGCATTTGGCAAAGAAATACTGCCAGGGGATTTTGATTTTTAATGTTATTCATGTCCTCTTCATGGACAAGGAAAGTATCAGAAGTGCAGAGATGGAATTTCTGAAATTACCAGAAACCACAGGGTGGAGATCTAGTGCACTCTCTTGGTGAATGGAAGTGGGTGCAGAGAGAGTGCTCATGCATTAAAATAATACAGTATTCTTTTTCCTAAATTAAAGAAACAAACAAGGGCTGAAGAAATAGCTCAGAGTTTAAGAGAACTGGCTCTTCTTCCAGAGGTCCTGAGTTCAATTTTCAGGAGAGATATCTCAGTTCAATTCCCAGCACCCACATGGCAGCGCATAAGTGATTGTAAATGCTGTTCCTGGGTGATCTGACACCCTCACACCATTGCACATGTAATGAAATTAAGTAAATCACAAACATTTCTTCTCTCTGGCTTTGGAGCCTGTCCTGGAAGTAGCTTTTGTAGAATAGGCTGAGAACCAGGAATAAAAGAATGCGCCGCCACCACCACCCAGCTAGATGGTTTTAATTTTTAGAATGGTGGGCAATGAGACTTATAAATGAGGCTGAGGTGGTTTTCTCACAGGACTGAAGTGAATGCTCTCTCTCTCTCTCTCTCTCTCTCTCTCTCTCTCTCTCTCCCATTCTAGATCTCTATTTTGTCCCACTCCTCATGTTTTCTCTTTTTCTTGATTGTTTCCTTCAGTCTGCCTTTCACATGTATTAAACTCAATGTGCGTGGAGAGAGAAACCAAATATGAGATTCAAAATACAGCCAGGGTTGGCAGGTAGTGGAGCAGGCCTTTGACTCTGGCACTTCATTCAACCTGATTTGTTGGTTTTTTTTTTTCTTGACTTCTCTGTAAACATTCTTGTTGGAATTGAGAAATTGCTGATTTGAACTCAGGCAATTTCATGTAATAGTCCTGACTGTCCTGGAACTCACTTTTAAAGATCAGGCTATCTGTTTGTTTTTGTCTTGTTTTCTTATTTTCTATCTGTAAAACACCATTGAAGAGCTTGGTGGCTCTTCCTGAAGAAGTGAGTTCCATTCCCAAGACCCACATGGCAGCAGCACATAAGTGACTGTAAATCCAGTTTCAGGATGATCTGACACATTCATGCCACTGCACGTAAAATAAAGTTAAATAAACCATAAAAAATTCTTTAATGCTGGAGAGATGATTCAGCAGTTAAGAGCATTGCCTGCTTTTCCAAAGGTCCTGAGTTCAATTCCCAGCACCCAGATGGCAGCACATAAGTGATTGTAAATGCAGTTCCGGGGTGATCTGACACCCTCACACCATTGCACATATAATGAAGTTAAGTAAATCACAAACTTTTCTTCTCTCTGGCTTTGGACCCAGTCCTGGAAGTAGCTCTTGTAGAATAGGCTGAGAACCGGGAATAAAGGAATGCGCCGCCGCCACCACCCAAGTAGATGGTTTTAATTTTTAGAATGGTAGGCAATGAGACTTATAAATTTCTTCAAAGGACTGAGGTGGTTTTCTCACAGGACTGAGGTGAATGCGCTCTCTCTCTCTCTCTCTCTCTCTCTCCCTCTCTCTCCCATTCTAGATCTCTGTTTTGTCCCACTCCTCATGTTTTCTCTTTTTCTTGATTGTTTTCTTCAGTCTGCCTTCACATGTATTAAACTCAATGTACGTGGAGAGAGAAATCAAATATGAGATTCAAAATACAGCCAGGGTTGGCAGGTAGTGGAGCAGGTCTTTGACTCTGGCACTTCATTCAACATGATTTTTTTTTCTTGACTTCTCTGTAAACATTCTTGTTGGAGTTGAGAAATTGCTGATATGAATTCAGTCAATTTCAGGTAATAGCCCTGCCTTGGCTGTCCTGGAACTCACTTTTAAAGATCAAGCTATCTGTTTGTTTTTGTTTTGTTTTTTTTTGTGTTCTATCTGTAAATCACCATCTCTTCTCTTGAATGTGTTCACCTTGGTAAAGTCAAAGGCCACCCCACAGACACACAGAGTCACCCACCCACACACACACACACACACACACACACACACACACACACACACACACACACAGAGAGAGAGAGAGAGAGAGAGAGAGAGAGAGAGAGAGAGAGAGGCACACCTAGAGACACACCAATACATTTGTTAAATTAAAGGAAGGCCTGGAGAGATGGTTTGGTGGCTCTTCCTGAAGAAGTGGGTTCAATTCCTAGGACCCACATGGCAGCAGCACATAAGTGATTGTAAATCCAATTTCTGGATGAACTGACACATTCATGCCACTGCATGTAAAATAAAGTTAAACAAACCATAAAAAATTCTTTAGGGCTGGAGAGATGGCTCAGTGGTTAAGAGCATTGCCTGCTCTTCCAAAGGCCCTGAGTTCAATTCCCAGGAACCACATGCTGGCTCATGAACCATATGTAATGAGGTCTGGATCCCTTTTCTGGCCTTCAGGCATACACAGAGACAGAATATTGTGTACATAAATAAATAAATATTAAAAAAATAAAAAAACCCACAAATCTTTTTAAAAAATTTGGAATTAAACTAAGTTCTACACAACTGGAAAGACCGTCTCAAAGCAAAGTAAAATAAAATGTTCTGAAATAAGACACCTTCCATGCCCCACCCCACACAGGGAAACACTTGGTGCAGACCAAGAGAGATGAACAAAATGTGAAATTAAACTAAATGTACAAGAAATTAACAGAACGTGATACTAAACACTGAGCCGGGGTGTGGGGATGCACTCCTTTCATTCTTTCATCCAAGAGACATAGAAACTCGTTTTGATGTACATTTCTCTGATGACTAAGGATGTTGACCATTTTCTTCAGTGTCTGTCAGCCATTTTAGATTCCTCCATTGAGAGTTCTCTGTTTAGGTCTGTACTCCATTTTGTCAATTGGATTCTTTGTTCTTTAGATGACCAATTTCTTGAGTTCTTTGTATATTGTGGAGACCAGACCTCTGTCTGATGTGGGGTTAGTGAAGATCTTTTCCCATTGTGTAGGCCGTCGTTTTGTCTTGTTGGCCATGTCCTTTGCTTTGCAGAAGCTTTTCAGTGTCAGGAGGTCTCCTGTATTCATTTTGTTTCTCTCGGTGTCTGTGCTACTGGGGTTATATTTAGGAAGCGGTCTCCTGTGTCAATGTGTTCAAGTGCATTTGATATTTTGATATCCATATTTTTTTATTGTGGATGAAGTCAATTATTTGAACTCTCAAATATTTTTATTGTTATTATCTGTTTGTTTATTTGTGGTTTTTCAACTTAGGGTTTCCTTGTGTATCCTTGTATGCCCTGGAACTCACTTTGTAGACAAGACTGGCCTCAGACTCACAGAGATCCATCTGCCTCTGCCTCCTAGTGCAGGGATTAAAGGCATGCACTGAACACCATTTTTTTTAAACAGAATTTATCTGTGTCATTTTGCCTGTCCTGAATCTCAGTCTGCAGAACAAGGTAGCCTTACACTCGCAGTGACCTGCCTGCCTTGGGCTCCCTGATCTCTGAGGTGTTTTATCATCTCTCTGAGTCTCTGCCTGGCTATCAATTTATCTATTAGTTTACTTATTTTTTTGTTGTTGTTGTTATTTTCTGAGACAGGGATTCTCTCTGGCTTTGGAGTCTGTCCTGGATTCAGACCTGGTCACAGCTGTACCTGAAACAGTGAGGCCTCTTGCAGGGAATCCACAGAGCCTCTGCCCATGGCTCTCCAGGAGAATCCACTCTCTCCCTTTCCCCCAGCCCCAGCCAGGGCTGCCGGCTACATCTCAGGCAGGCATAGGTGGCGGGCACTCTGACTATCCAGGATGTGACAGGCACAGACACACAGAGAAGCAGGGAGGAGTGTTACCCACTCTCTCACTAAATACAGGCAAGCAGGAGGAACAATGAAAACAATCAGAACTGCAGAGAATTTCCAGAAACCACATGGTGGGGATCTAGTGCCCTCTTCTGGTGACAGGGAATACATCAGAGATTTGGATTCTTGTGCTCCTGAGACCTACCCCAATGTAATACTGACAATGCCCTATTAGACCCTATATATCACATATAGGCTTGCTTGATATCACACACGTACACTGTCTGCGTTGCTGCCTGCCCACCTTCCTCTGTGACCCCTGGGAGAGAGCCTGGTACCATCAGAAGACAGAAGATGGGGTTTGGGTCTCTCTCTCTCTCTCTCTCTCTCTCTCTCTCTCTCTCTCTCTTTCTGTCTGTCTCTCATCTATTCTTCCATCTATGTATGCATCTATTGATTTATGTAATAGATTTTTTTGTTTGTTTGTTCTTTTTTTGTGACAGGGTTTCTCTCTAGTTTTTGAGTCAGTCCTGGAACTCGCTCTTGGAGACCAGGCCGCGTGCTGGAACTAAAGTCATGCATCATCACTTCCCGGTTAGAAGCCTTTGTAAAACGTGGGCAATTAGAGCTAAAAATTTCCTCATAGGACTGATTTTACTGTGTGCCAGGGTTAGTGTAGGGCTTTGCTTTAATTTTCTTGAGTGAATCCCCCCCCCACCCCAACACCCGTCTCTTATTGTAGAGCTCTGTTTCATCTTCCATGAGCTCTGAGGGCACTTGGCTTGAGTATGATACACACAGAGACTTACTATTAAGGAAAGTTTAAGATCAAGATCCTTTCCTAACTCTGTGACCTTGCAATAGAGAAGTTTCAAAGGGTGTGCCTACAGCTCCACTGGACTTCTTTGATGGGCCTTTATCTGTTGCCTTTCCTGTAAACATTCTTGTTGGAGTTGGGAAATTGCTGATTTGAACTCGGGCAATTTCATAGAATAGCTCTGGCTGTCCTGGAACTCACTTTTATAGACCAGGCTGACCTTTTGGTGACATTCTATTCTTTTTTTCTTCCTCTTATTTTCTATCTGCAGTCCACATTGGTGTAATGACAGTGCACCTGTATATTCACTGCTCTGATCCTTTCTCTCCTTCCTTCCTTCCTTCCTTCCTTCCTTCCTTCCTTCCTTCCTTCCTTCCTTTCGTATGTCTGTCCACTCCCGAAAACCCAAAAATGTCTAGCCTCCCAACGCAATTAAAAATAAGTCAATTAAAATAAATAACCTGGCATTTATAAAAGGAGGGAAGGAGGGAGGGAGGAAGGCAGGCAGGCAGTGCTGGGGGCCTGGATGATGGTTGTGAAGGGAGGAGCCCTGGCCTAGTCGTCTCCTCTGCCACGTGTGTCACCCCAGTCAGACCTCAGGAGCCTTCTCTAAAGGGTCTGAGAAGCTGCTTCCATGTTTCTGCCTCTGGGTATTTATTGATCTATTTATTTATTTTTCTGGTTTATGTGGGAGGGGAAGGGGAAGCCGAAGCCTTGTCCTACGGGCTCCATGCTGTCACTCAGTCAGTACTGTCTCGTCAACGCGCGTGTGAGGGCCCGTGTCTGTCATGCCAGCAGCACTCAGAAACTGAAAGTACAAGGATCAGGAGATCATCTTCATCGCGGTGGGAAATAGACCCTCCACCAGAAATCCATCAAACGACCTTTTAATTTTCTCCGTCCTAAGTGAAAATGTTCACAACAGATCCGCATGACCCTATTATTCCTGGAAATGAAATCCAATGGAGATATTTTAAAACACACACACAAACAAACACATTATTCCACGACTGTTTTCGTTTTCTCTGACTCGGTATTTAGTCTGAGAAGTAGGTGCCGGGGGTGTGGGGAGTGGTGTGGAGAAAAAGAACTGCAAGCAAGCAAGCAGGCAAGCAAGCAGGCAAGCAAGCAAGCAAGCAAGCAAGCAAGCAAGCAAGCAAGTAAGCAGTGGCCAAGGTGAAGTCTATGTCTTTGAAAGGAGACTCGGATGGCAGGAGACTGCCTGCCATGGCCACCTCCCTCCCTCCCTCGGTCCTCGGTCTCCCTCAGTCCCTCGGTCTCTCCCTCTCACCGTGCTCTAAGTGTCGCAGCCCCTCGACTGGCCCACTTAATACTGTCACTGATCGTGGAGACGCACTCTTTGTTTCCCGTGAGCCTCCCTCCCTCCCTCCCTCTCCACGAGGGAGAGCGATTGGCCTGTTTTCCTAGCTAGCTGCCTGTGGTCTCGGTTTCTCCTTTCGTTTTCGTAGCCTGAGCGTCCGTGGCTCCTCCCGAACGTCCGTCCCGGCCAGCCCGCGTTCACCCATGTTCGGGGATGGGGTGTGGGGGAACCGACGACGGGGAGTCCCCTGCCCTGTCGTGGGTGCGTGTCACCTCCGGGCGTGAGCGTGGGAGGACACTCTGTCGCGCCAGAGAAGGCTCGCGCGCCGCGGCCGAGCGAGCGAGCGAGAGCGAGCGAGCGAGCGAGCGATCTCTGTCGGTCGGGTGGGTCGTCGGGCGCCACCTAGCGGTGTTGGCCGTTTTGTGCAACGCTCCTGGTCCTCGGTCGCCGACAAGGAGGGCGAAGTGGCTTTTGTGAGGCGGAAAGAGTGACGAGAGTCCCGGCTGGCGGGCGGGCGTGTCCCGCGGTCGGTGTCGTGCTTGGGGACGGTCTCTGTGTAGGAGGTTGTGCCGGAAGAGTCGCCTATGGGTGCGTCTGGGATGGAACCGAACGAAAGCCACGGCTGGGGAGGGTGCCGGGAGACTTGAGCGGGTCGACCAGAAGGCTTGAGTCGTTCGCGTCGTCCCACCGCTAGGTGTCGGGTCCGGCCAGGCCCAGGATGGGTGAAGTACCCCGGCTTTTAAAGCTGTCTTTCCCTCGCCTTTTCTCTCTAAGAGAGAGAGAGCCCTGGGTCCCCGGCGACCCGAGGCCGAGAGGGGGCGCTGGTTGATCACGGCTCTTCCCCGCCGCCCGTGCCCGGACTCGTTGGGGGTGTCGGAGCTTTTGATTATTTTCCTCCTTGTCAGAACCCTCGGTCCTCGGCGGCGGGCCTCGCCATCCTGAGGCCGAGAGGAGGCTGTGGTCCCGGCTTTCTCTCCTCCCTGGTCCGGACTCGTTGGGGGTCTCGGAGCTTTATTTATTTATTTATTTATTTATTTATTTATTTATTTATTTTTTCCTCGGTCCTCAGCGGTGGGCCTCGCCATCCTGAGGGCGAGAGGAGACTGTGGTCTCGACGGCTTTCTCGCCTCCCTGGTCCGTACTCGTTGGGTGGCCTCGGAGCATTTTTTTCTTTTTTTTCTTTTGTTTTTCTCCTTGCCAGAACTCTCGGTCCTCAGAGGCGGGCCTCGTCGTCTCGAGGCCGAGAGGAGGCTGCGGTCACGGCTTCTCTGTTCTCTGTTCACTGGTCCCCGGTTTCCTGTACCGTCAGGTATTTTTTTTTTCTTGCCCTGCTCCATCCCTAGCGGCTGGTCGCAGGGTCCTCGGCCGGGAGGAGGCTGGGCGCCCGGCTTTGTGGCATGTCCACCTCGCTCTCTCGGTCCTTTCATGGTCATGAGGTCGACCAGTTGTTCCTTTGAGGGTCGGTTCTCTTGTTTATGGGGACATTTTTGGGACATGTCACCCAGCCTCACTTTCAGGAGTCCCCTGTGGTCTGTGAATTGCTCCCTGTACCTGGTGTCATTCTTCTAGTGGTTGCTATCTGTCCTTATTGTACCTGCAGATAGGTGCTGACACGCTGTCCTTGAAGTGGGTGACATGAAAGGACTCTGTAGGTTGCGGTCTCTTCCGAGCCTCGCTGGGTCGTTTTTCCCGTTTAACCCAACCTACGTGGCGTGTCAGGCGTTCCCGCTTCGTGGTTGTCACCCGTGCAGTTTGGATGGTGGGACTTGCCTCCCGGTGCTCTTCCCTTACCGTCCCGGTGTTTTTTTTTTTTTTCCCAAGTTTCTTTTGGGGATCAGATGGAGCTCCCGAGTCTCCACGGACTGGGTGGGTCCCCTGTGTGCCTCCCGAGTGCACTGTTTTCTCCATCCCCAGGTTATGGAGCTCCCGAGTCTCCATGAGGCCTTGGGGGGAAGGGTGAACCAGCCCGGCCTTCTGCTGCCTGCTTTTATGTGCCTCCCGAGTGCACAAACCGCTTCTTCCCCACGACCACCACCATTGTGTTTGGTTTTGAAGGTGGAGGTGTGAAGGGTTTTTTTTCCCCCCCATCCCCAGGTTGGGGAGCTCCCGAGTCTCCATGAGGCCTTTGGGGGGAAGGGTGACCCAGCCCGGCTTTCTGCTGCTTGCTTATGTGCCTCCCGAGTGCACACCTTTTCTTCCCCCGTGGCTGGCCCACTCCACTCCGCTTTTTTTTTTTTTTGGTTTCGGAGGTGGTGTGTGAAGGGTTTTCTTTTTTGTTTCTTAGGTGGCGTGTGAAGGGTTTTCTTTTTCCTTTCGGAGGTGGTGTGTGAAGGGTTTTCTTTTTTGTTTCGGAGGTGGTGTGTGAAGGGTTTTCTTTTTTTTTTTTCTTTCCTTTCGGGGATCAGCAGGCGGTGGAGCTCCCGAGTCTCCACGGACTGGGTGGGTGTCCCCAGTCCCCTGTTCCCGTGTGCCTCCCGAGTGCACTTTTTTCCCATCCCCAGGTTGTGGAGCTCCCGAGTCTCCATGAGGCCTTTGGGGGAAAGGGTGACCCAGCCCGGCTTTCTGCTGCTTGCTTATGTGCCCCCCGAGTGCACACCTTTTCTTCCCCCGTGGCTGGCCCACTCCACTCCGCTTTTTTTTTCTGGTTTCGGAGGTGGTGTGTGAAGGGTTTTTTTTTTTTTTTTTTTTTTTTTTTTTTTTTTTTTTTTGGTGGCAGTCGGTCGGGTCTGTGGTGCCCTCTCGCTCGCTTCTCCCCGGTTCCGCTTGTCGATCGATGTGGTGCTCTCGCCCTGTGTTCATTCGGGTCGGAGGCCTAAGCCGCGCCAGGCGAGGGACGGACATTCATGGCGAATGGCGGCCGCTCTTCTCGTTCTGCCAGCGGGCCCCGCGTCTGTCCTCCCCACCTTTGACTGGTGGTGTGTGGAAGGCAGGGGTGCGGTCTCTCCGGCACGAGCCCTGTGAAAGCCCCCCCGCACTCCCCGCTGTGGTTCGTGGGGGCTCCCGTGAGGCGCGTCAGGGGCTCCGGCGTCTGCCCCCCCTCGCGCGTTTCGCTCCGCCCACCGTGTGTGGCCCGTGCGGCCCTCCTCCCTCCGAGCCGGGAGAGGGTTGGCCGATGTGTGCCGCGTCACACGCCCTTCCCGAACGGGCTTTGTGTGCGCGCGCCTCGCTCGCGATCCGCGATCCTCGCGGTGCTCCTGGAGCGTTCCAGGCCGATCTTCAGAGGTGCCCGGTACTGAGCGGCGGCGGCGTTTCCCGTTTCTCCGACGTGTGTGCCCTCCCGCGCGCGGTCCGGCCTTCGGCGGTGTTCCTCTGCGAAGGTGTGTGTTCGTGTGGGGGTCGAGGCGAGCGGTAAGAAAGAGGCTCTCTGCGTCCGTCCCCCCCTCCGTGAGCGGGGGACGATGAACCGTCTCTCGCAAGCTCCTGTGAGATCGGGCGAGCGGCCCACCACGCGCTGCCTTCTCCCGTGTAGGCTTTTGAGCGCCGTGTGGTGGTGTTGAGCTGTCGCGGCCGGCCTTTTCTGTTCTTCTCACCGTTCGAGGTGGGTTTTAATGTTAAACGATTAGAATGCCTCCCCGTCCGGTGCAGAGCCGGTGGGTGGTGCCGGAGAGGCCTGGCTCTCGGGGGACCTAGTTTGTAGTTTATGCTTTTTCTCGGTCCGGTCCCCCCTGTCCGCGTTACGCTCGAGAATGCGCCCCCGGAAGGAAAAAGATAAAGAGAAGCCCTTACCGATACCGCAGACCCCCCCCGCCTCGCCACGTTCGAGATCATCGAGCGTCGTTTCCCCCGCTCTTGGGGCTGCCGCGGCCGGCGGCTCGTCGGGTCGGGTCCGTCCCGCCCGCCCTCAGCGAGAAAAGTGCCTTCTCTAGCGATCCGATGAAAGGGCGTGCTTGGGGTCTCCCGTCGGACCCGCCTTGGGTCGCCCCGGCCCGCCCCGTGACCCGCCCGATGCGCGTAGCTCTGGCCGGGTTCCCCTCGCCGCGTCCCGACTTTTGGGGGGGGGAACCCGAGCGTTTGTGTGCCCGCTGCGGCCCGCGCCTCCTCGCTCCGAGTCCGGGGAGGAACCACGCGGGGCAAAAGAGAGCGTGCCGTGACGCCGGCGTGCCGTGCCGGAGCCTGGGATGTTGTTACCCGTGGTCGGGGGACGAAGGGGCCCGCGTCGTGCGCGCGCCCGAGCGCCGCGGGACCCCCCCCGGTCACCCCGCTCCCCCGAGGGGGATGGTGTGCGCACGCCTCGGGGCGCGGAGCCGAGCGGGAAGAGCGGGGCTGGGTGGCGGTGGGCTCCCGGGTCCCACCCGTCCGCACCGTCCGTGCCCGCCGCGAGCGGTCCCTCCCGCGCTTCCCCGTCTTTGCCGTTCCCGCGTCCGCGGCCTCGCCGTGCGCGTCGCGTGCGTGTGTGTCGCTCGTTGCGGCGTGCCGTGTGGAGTCGCCTCGCTCCCCCTCTCCCCGGCAGCGTTCCCACGATCGGGGAGCAGCGGTGACCCGTCCCTCCTCGGGGCCGGGGATCCGGTTCTGGCGTCGCGGGCCCGTGACCTCTCTCTCGGGCGCGGCCTTTGGAGAAACGGCGGTCGGTCGTCTCCGGCGCGTCGCCGGACGCGTCGGGGCCCGTCGCCGCCGGAGGTCCTTCGGCGGCGGCGGGCGCGTCTGTCTCGAAGGTGGGGTC
>NW_028263344.1:0-7500 GCF_982192425.1 Myodes glareolus | reverse complement strand
AATTACTATTACTCTGGCTATCCTCCACTTACTTTACTTTTATCTCTCTCTCTCTCTCTCTCTCTCTCTCTCTCTCAATTATTTATTTATTTAGTTATTTATTTAGTTATTCATTCAATCATTTACTTATTTCTTCAGTCATCCATCGATCGATCTATCTATCTATCTATCTATCTATCTATCTATCTATCTATCTATCTAATCTCTGTATCTGTCTATCTGCTCAGCCTGACAGATTTACTTATTGACTGTTTTTATCATTTATTTTTATGCACTCTTTTATTCAGTCTTTCTTTGCTTATTTATCTGTATTTTTATGTATGTATTCTCTTACTTTATTATTCTTTATTTTTTTAATTTACTTTTTTTAAAAAAACACTTACTCTCTTTTAGATCGATTATTTCCTTCCTTCCTTCCTTCCTTCCTTCCTTCCTTCCTTCCTTCCTTCCTTTCCTCTCCTGACTGTCCTGGAAACATAACTGGCTAAGAATATGCTGGCTGGCCTCCATCTTACTGAAATGGAATTTGATGTTGTGAATTTGATTTGAAATGAAATTTGATGTTGGGTAGGCGCAGGTTTGGGCGCAATAGCTGATCAGATTCCCTAAAACTGTTCCAATAGAAAGCAATTCTCTCTCTCTCTCTCTCTCTCTCTCTCTCTCTCTCTCTCAGTTCAGAGATCTCTGGGACCATATACCAGCACATCTGGACTGACGGCAACATAGAAAAGAAGAAACATGGAAAGAAACATGTCCCTCCCTGCTGGACACACAGAGAGAGAGACCTCCTCCTGCTTTGGGTGGGTGACCCCCCCCCCCCCCGAGAGGTTGTAAGAACAGGATCTGAGAATGAATTTGTAGAATGGCTGCAGACAGCATTTTATGGAGAAGAGATTCCACATTTTGTGCTGTAGTTGTGAGGTAAAGAGGGGCCTGTGGACTGCGGTGGGGTGGGGTGTGGCTTCTCAGGTCCTGTCAGGGCAGGGAGGGGCTGAAGAGTGGGCGATAGAGATAGACTCCAATCATATGTTAATGTCAGGGCCTGAAGTTCCTCAAAAGGGGTTGAATGGAGACCCTTGCTTATCTAAAAAATGTCTGACCTTGGGGAAAGGACTTTTGGAAAGCAGGCACAAGGGGGGGGGGCGGGGGGGGGGGGACTCGGGAAAGCTCCCTCTCCCTCTCGAAAGGGACTTTCGACATATCTTCATGATATCTTCTTACTTTCATGATACACTTTCACGATATCTTCTTACTCTTTTCCCAAGGATACCCTACCATTCTGATCATTCTGTACTGACTAACTTCCAATGTAAGTCAATGAAGAAATAAAGTAAGGAAACAAATAAAGAAAAAGTTCACTGTTGTTGATTGATTTTTGATTTCATAATGAAACTTCTCTCTCTCTCTCTCTCTCTCTCTCTCTCTCTCTCTCTCTCTCACACACACACACACACACACACACACACACACACACACATAAACACTTGAGTGAAATTTTAAATTAATTTGTATGTATATTAAATACAGGCCTCTTTATTCCCAGTATTCAGGAGGCAGAGTTTGAGGCTGCCAGCCTGGTCTACAAGAACAAGTTCCAGGACATGTTCCAGATTCAGAGAAACCCTGTCAAAAAAAAAAAAAAACCACAAAACAATAAATAGAATAAAAACGATAAATAGACACTATTTCCTACAACTTTATTCAGGGGACAGAGTGCACTCTGAAACTCATGTTTTCCAGGCAGGGCTATGTACCTAAAGGCTATGTCAGGCTGGAGAGATAGTTTAGCGGTTCAGCAATGACTGCACTGTCTGCTCTTCCAGAGGACCCAGGTTCTATTCACATGGCAGCTCATAGCTGTCTGGAATCCTAGTTCCAAGGGGGGGGGGGAGAGAGAGAGAGAGATGCTTCATGTCGATATACGAACAAACTGAGAAACAAGGAAAGACGGTGCGGGTGGCTGGTTGGTGGGCTTTCAGTTCCCTGACAGCGATAAGCACATGATGGAGGAACCGCAAAGTTGTTCCACTATGTGGGTGTGATGAGAGATTGTGAGTGCGTGTCCTGTCGGAACAAAGCGAGTCCCGTAGTTCATAAAAATTACCCCAAAACTTCAGCAGAATTCATTTCGGTCTTCCTAAGTTTGCAAATGTGTGATTAACTTGTGAGACATCAAAATTCTCAGTCACAGATAACGAGGAGCTAGAGTATGCCACACAACAAAAATCAGATTCCTTGATCTAGAGCCACAATGAACATGCCTTGGAAAAGGGGGACGAGGCCCACTTGAATCACAATGTCCATCGGAGCGAGAGAAGAGTGTGCAAAGGACACGAAAGGAGAGATCGTTGTGGTCCTTCCTTTCTTCCTCTGCTCGGGAAGTGACTGAAAGATGAGACTTTGTCCGAGCGGGTTCTGACTTGAGTCTCCCCCTCTGTGGGTATTAGTCGATCCTCCCTTCTTTCTAGAGTGTGTGTCTCTCAGACGTTACCCGCTTTCCAGGGCAAAGCTTTCTAAGCCTTATTCAGAGACCTCAGCCATGTGCTCTCAGAAGAAGCCTGGTCGTATAGGGGTGGGTGCCAAACTCGCTTGCTTGATGCTTCAGACTCATGTCATTGAAGCATAGGACATAAAGATTCATCATAAAGATTCACAACACACACAAAGCCATCCTCACTTACTAACGGCCCAGGACACCCGGAGCGTTCTCAGCCAGGCTGTGTGTGGTGGTGGGGGCGTGCCTTTCATCCCAGCACTCGGGGAGGCAGAGGCAGGCAGATCTCTCTGAGTTCAAGGATGGCCTGGTTTACAGAGTGAGTTTTAGGATGGCCCAAGATACACAGAGAAACCCTTTCTTCAAAAACAAAACAAAACCACACGAAAAAAAAAAAGAAAAGAAAGGAAAAAGACAAAAGAAGAGGAAAAAAGAAAACAACTGCAGTCTCTTCCCACTCTCTCACCCACTGTCTCTAAATAGTTCTCAGGTTGAACCCGGAGACCAGGGTGTCATTCATAACTGGAAAGCCAGAAACCTTAGGTTGATGCCTCAACCCTGCTAATGGCTGTGATAGAAAGCATGGTAAAATCAGGCTTTGGCGGAGCACGACTCACTCTCCCTTTTTCTAGTATGACTGGTACACAACAAAAAGGAGTGGGGGGGGGGTGATAAGCAGTGCTGGTATTGAAATCTCACTGACCCCTTCGGCACTCAGCGTGAATGAAGAGCATCTCTAGCAAAAGGCTACATGCTTGTCAATTCCTGACTTTGTACAATCAACTACCGTGCATCTTGGATGTGCGTTGGCCCTTTAGGGACGCAGAGAAACATCCCAGAAACTGCCCCCCTCCCCAGTTCCTGAACCCTAGCCATGGAAGGCTCAAGGCCATCACATCCAGCAATCTCTCTAGTCCCTGCTAGTGGGGAACTAACTCACTTTGTCTTCCCAGGACCACTGATTTCTCCATGGTTCCCTGTGAGATCTGGGGCCAGCTTTCTTCTTCCCTCACTCTGGCCTCCTCACGATCTCCGTTCTCTCTCCCAAGTAGACTCATCAGTCTAGACGACATGTCTAGAAGCGAGGAGTCTTACAGGCACTGAAAGAGTGTGTCTTGAGGGCCGTTGGCATTTCTAGGACACAGGTGACATCACAAGATTCTGAGAGCTCTCCGGGATACGGTAGAATTTCCAGAGAAGGGACTGCTGATGTCATGAGGCATGGGACTTTACCTCCTTGCAACTATTTCTCCCTGAACTGACTGAGTGCAAGCTGAGGTTTGCTTTCCAGGAGTCTGTCCCGTGACACAGAGGAAGCCATTCAGTATCTCCTCTTTCCAAAACCAGAAATTTCTCTCTCTCTCTGCTTCATGAAAGTCTTTTCACGACTCCCTCCACCCATGGGGAGTTAGTTGAACGCACACTTTTTTCATGAATGGACCTTCTTCTCCTGAACGGATATTCATACTCAGTCATCTGAAAAATTAGGCCAGGATGATACGGAGGATGAGGGCTGAGTCCTCTGAAGTGAACAAGCACCTAGGGAAGGCTAAACTGAAGGGAATTTGACTCTGAGTGGCAAGAGATGTATAGCTGCCCCTCAGCTTCAGAAGAGCTGCTGCAAATGCACGGAGGAGGCAGACATATCAGGCTGAGGGACCAACTGGGCTCTCCGCATCTTCCCGCAGCGTCAGAGCTGTGTGGAGGGGCCGTGTTCAGAGGGAAAGGGCGTTTTCTAGAACAGCACACATTTTTTTTTTTGATTTTCGAGACAGGGTTGCTCTGTAGCTTTTGGTGCCTGTCCTGGAACTAGCTCTTGGAGACCAGGCTGGCCTCAAACTCACAAGTGGAGTGCTGGGATTCAAGGTGTGAGCCACCACCGCCTGGCAATTTTTTTTTTAAAAAAAACTCAGACAAAACTTGACCCAAAACATCCTACAGGGTTGGAGGTCATTAAGTTAGTTAGTCTAATGCTGGTGGAGACTGTGTTGGGCTGAGATAAGGTGGATGGTGAATTATTTTTGAGAGGATTCCGTGCTAGCTTCTCATTAAGTCTCATTCTAAAGCGGTCAACTTTAAAATGAAATCCTTACGATGCATTCTCTATTGTTAGGAACACACAGTGCATCATTCCTTGTTTTTGCCATCTGTAAAGGCACAGCAGTGGGACTGGAGAGATGGCTGCGAGGTCAGGAGCCCTGGCTGCTCTTCCAGAAAGGAAGAAAGAAAGAAAGAAAGAAAGAAAGAAAGAAAGAAAGAAAGAAAGAGATCTGGTGCCCTTTTCTGCTCTGTGGGCATGCATGGAAGCAGACTGTTGTATACGCAATAAATAGATAGATAGATAGATAGATAGATAGATAGATAGATAGATAGATAGATAGAACGGCAACTCTGATGCCCCTGTCACTCTGGGGATGCAACACTTCTGAAGTAACTTTCCCCAGTCTGCTTCATTATGATGCAGTCTCATTTTTAATCAACATTTAGAACAACCGCTGATTGGAGCAGAATATTACATTTTTTAAAACACATTTTATAACCTTAAAACCATGACGCTTATATTTCTGGCTTTCTTTTTCCCTACAGTGGTAATTTTACTTAAATAATGTAACAGGTGAAGATTCTTGTATAGATTTTAGTAGAAGAGTGTACCTGAGGTAGCTAGCTGCTAGGGAATGAAGGAAGGAACAAGAACTCTTATCGACTGAGGCATATCAGTCTCCCTTAGGGCCCAGCAAAGGGTCTTAGGCCAGAACATACATCTGTTTCTTGAGTTAAAGATTTAGCTTTAAATCTTTTTAAAAGATTTTTTTAGTTAAAGATCGGCGGTGCAGCTGAGCCTTTTTCTTACTGGGCCGGGATGGTCCACACCTGCTTCCAAGAGTATTGCTTATTCCGTGTAGCCTGTGGTGGGAAAAAACGGGAGGAACTGGGATGGCATCCCTTTGGTCTTCATTGTAAACAACAGCAGCATCTAGATTCACCCTCTGGCTTTCAAAGCAAGAGGGTTTATTGGCTATGTCTCTGGGGGTCAGAGAAGCAGGATTTCAGGCGACAGAACCAAGGAAGAAGCCATACTCGAAAGCCAAATCATACTCCGGATGTGACTCCACTGACACTAGCATGTGGCTAACTGATTTAGGAGGTTTCACTCCTCTGGAAGGTGGTAAGTAGTGCCATCCCTGGGCATGTGAGCTTGGGCCATAGAGGAAAGCTGGCTGAGCAGAACAGTAAGCGACACGCCGCCCTCTCTCTGTGGTTTCAAACCCTGCCCTGGGGATTTTGCATTGGCTTTCCTTGATCACGGATTCTCAGACAGACCTTAACCCCCGAAACAGAATTGGGGATGGGGGAGACAACCTACCTACCTACCTACTTTAACGAGGGAAGTATTTGGCTCAATGCATGAGATCATCTGTTAAGGTTTCTGTTGCCCAACTTGTCTCATGCTGGGAGAGCTTCCCTCATGACCTGTTTCAAACTTGGTAGTACTGAGCAAGTCTGAACTGCATTTGCCTACAGAGAATCCCAGGCACTGCCATCGTGTAGTCAGTTGACAGTATAGACTATTTGTACTGAACGAGTAGGTAGGTAACTGCCACACTATTTCATTAGGTGCAAAGGAACACACACAGCAGCAACCTCTTTAAGGTCCAAGGACTACTGCAAAGTCACATCTAATGACTAAGAACAAAAGTGCTACATCACTCGCAATTCCCCTGCCTTTCTGCGTGAACGTCACAAAATACTCCCTCAGGGTGGACAGACAGACAGAATTGACCGAAACGAGGGATCTATTTACAGGATAGCCAATATCTTCAAATTTGGGGCACACACAAAGATTTCTGATCACAGACCTTCCACGAGTCATGTAACAACTTCCGGGTGTTGGAGAGGTTTTGTGAATTGTTATGACAGGTGAATTCTGTGAATTGTTTCATTTTTTATTTATGTATTCACTCATTCATTCATCCATCCATTCATCCATTTAGCTGTCTGTCTGTCTGTCTGTCTGTCTGTCTGTCTGTCTGTCTATCTATCTATCTATCTATTTAGTTATTCTGTATATATGTCTGCAGGCCAGAAGAGATCACCAGATCAAACTCAGAAGCTCTTAACCTCTGAGCCATCTCTCCAGCCCCAGTTCCTTACTTTTTCAAGAAATCTACTTGTTTGCTCATCTATTTATTTCCCCTTCTGTGCGTGACATGTACAGATGGGGCCGGGAGACAAGGGAGCTAGTGTGGTGAGAGGAAGGCGCCCGCTGGTCATCCAATGGTAAATAAGGCTGGGAATAGCTGACTATTAATTCATTAGAATACGATTAAAACTGTTCCAGTAGAAAGCAATTGCTTTCTTTTCTCTTTGCCCAGAGATCAGACTGACTGCAACTTGGAAAGAAGTCGACCCTGCTGGACAGAGACCTCCTGACTCCTGCTTTGGGTGGGTGACCTGAAGAGGTTGTAAGGACAAGATCTGAGAATGAATTCATCTTATGGCTGCCAGCAGCATTTTATTGAGAAGAGATTCCACATTTTATGCTGTTTAGTTACTTAGATGAAGAGAGGGAGGCCTGTGAACTGGCATGGGGTGTGGCTTCTCAGGTCAGGTCAGGGAGGGGCTGAGGAGTAAGTGTAGCCACAGCGTTGGCCTTGACAATAGCCGCCAGTCATATGTTAATGTCAGGACCTGAGAGTTCCTCAAAAGAGAATGCCTGACCTTGGGAAAAGGACTTGTGGGAAGCAGGCACTAGAAACTGTGGCTTCATAGTTTACCAGAGAGCTCCCTCCTGAAAGGGAAAGTCATGATGGATATCTTTTCGCAAGGATCATTCTGGACTGACTGTCAATAAATAAATAAACTATGAACAAACAAACAATAAATAAAAAGTTCACTGTTGTTGATTGACTTTTGATTTCATAATGAAACTTTCTCTCTCTCTCTCTCTCTCTCTCTCTCTCTCTCTCTCTCTCTCACACACACACACACACACACACACACACACA
>NW_028263343.1:0-52500 GCF_982192425.1 Myodes glareolus | reverse complement strand
GAAAGTGATTTTCTCTGAAAGGACATAATTTAGAAAGTGAAGCAACACTCCATTCACTTCGCACAGTGAATTGAAGTGTTGGAGCAGACTGCTTCTCTTTCAAAGAAATGCATGTGAGTTTCTGTTGAATGCTTGTAAGTAGCTTAAGGCACTTTCAAAGGAGAGTGATTTTCTCTGAAAGGACAGCATTTAGAAAGTGAAGCAACACTCCATTCACTTCGCAAAGTGAATTGAAGTGTTGGAACAGACTGCTTCACTTTCAGAGAAACGCATGTGAGTTTCTGGTGAATGCTTGTAAGTAGCTTAAGACACTTTCAAAGGAAAGTGATTTTCTCTGAGAGGACAGCATTTAGAAAGTGAGGCAACACTCCATTCACTTCACACAGTGATTTGAAGTGTTGGAACAGACTGCTTCTCTTTCAGAGAAACGCATGTAAGTTTCTTCCTAATGCTTGCAAGTAGCTTAAGGCACTTTCAAAGGAAAGTGATTTTCTCTGAGAGGACAGCATTTAGAAAGTGAGGCAACACTCCATTCACTTCACACAGTGATTTGAAGTGTTGGAACAGACTGCTTCACTTTCAGAGAAACGCATGTGAGTTTCTGGTGAATGCTTGTAAGTAGCTTAAGGCACTTTCAAAGGAAAGTGATTTTCTCTGAGAGCACAGCATTTAGAAAGTGAGGCAACACTCCATTCACTTCACACAGTGATTTGAAGTGTTGGAACAGACTGCTTCTCTTTCAGAGAAACGCATGTAAGTTTCTTCCTAATGCTTGCAAGTAGCTTAAGGCACTTTCAAAGGAAAGTGATTTTCTCAGAAAGGACAGCATTTAAAAAGTGAAGCAACACTCCATTCACTTCGGACAGTGAATTGAAGTGTTGGAACAGACTGCTTCTCTTTCAGAGAAACGCATGTGAGTTTCTGGTGAATGCTTGTAAGTAGCTTAAGGCACTTTCAAAGGAAAGTGATTTTCTCTGAAAGGACAGCATTTAGAAAGTGAAGCAACACTCCATTCACTTCGCACAGTGAATTGAAGTGTTGGAACAGACTGCTTCTCTTTCAGAGAAACGCATGTGAGTTTCTGGTGAATGCTTGTAAGTAGCTTAAGGCACTTTCAAAGGAAAGTGATTTTCTCTGAAAGGACAGCATTTAGAAAGTGAAGCAACACTCCATTCACTTCGAACAGTGAATTGAAGTGTTGGAACAGACTGCTTCTCTTTCAGAGAAATGCATGTGAGTTTCTGGTGAATGCTTGTAAGTAGCTTAAGTCACTTTCAAAGGAAAGTGATTTTCTCTTAAAGGACAGCATTTAGAAACTGAGGCAGCACTCCATTCATTTCACACAGTGAATTGAAGTGTTGGAACAGACTGCTTCTCTTTCAGAGTAATGCATGTGAGTTTCTGTTGAACGCTTGTAAGTAGCTTAAGGCACTTTCAAAGGAAAGTGATTTTCTCTGAACGTACAGCATTTAGAAAGTGAGGCAACTCTCCATTCACTTCACACAGTGAATTGAAGTGTTGGAACAGACTGCTTCTCTTTCAGAGAAACGCATGTGAGTTTCTTACTAATGCTTGCAAGTAGCTTAAGGCATTTTCAAAGGAAAGTGATTTTCTCTGAAAGGACAGCATTTAGAAAGTGAGGCAACACTCCATTCACTTCGCACAGTGAATTGAAGTGTTGGAACAGACTGCTTCTCTTTCAGAGAAACGCATGTGAGTTTCTTCCTAATGCTTGCAAGTAGCTTAAGGCACTTTCAAAGGAAAGTGATTTTCTCTGAAAGGACAGCATTTAGAAAGTGAAGCAACACTCCATTCACTTCGCACAGTGAATTGAAGTGTTGGAACAGACTGCTTCTCTTTCAGAGAAGCGCATGTGAGTTTTTTGTGAATGCTTGAAAGTAGTTTAAGGCACTTTCAAAGGAAAGTGATTTTCTCTGAAAGGACAGCATTTAGAAAGTGAGGCAACACTCCATTCACTTCGCATAGTGAATTGAAGTGTTGGAACAGACTGCTTCTCTTTCAGAGAAATGCATGTGAGTTTCTTCCTAATGCTTGCAAGTAGCTTAAGGCACTTTCAAAGGAAAGTGATTTTCTCTGAAAGGACAGCATTTAGAAAGTGAAGCAACACTCCATTCACTTCGTGCAGTGAATTGAAGTGTTGGAACAGAGTGCTTCTCTTTCATAGAAACGCATTAGTGTTTCTTGTGAATGCTTGCAAGTTGCTTAAGGCACTTTCAAAGGAAAGTGATTTTCCCTGAAAGGACATAATTTAGAAAGGGAAGCAACACTCCATTCACTTCGCACAGTGAATTGAAGTGTTGGAACAGACTGCTTCTCTTTCAGAGAAATGCATGTGAGTTTCTGTTGAATGCTTGTAAGTAGCTTAAGGCACTTTCAAAGGAAAGTGATTTTCTCTGAAAGGACAGCATTTAGAAAGTGAAGCAACACTCCATTCACTTTGCAGAATGAATTGAAGTGTTGGAACAGACTGCTTCACTTTCAGAGAAACGCATGTGAGTTTCTGTTGAATGCTTGTAAGTAGCTTAAGGCACTTTCAAAGGAAAGTGATTTTCTCTGAGATGACAGCATTTAGAAAGTGAGGCAACACTCCATTCACTTCACACAGTGAATTGAAGTGTTGGAACAGACTGCTTCCCTTTCAGAGAAACGCATGTGTGTTTCTTCCTAATGCTTGCAAGTAGTTTAAGGCACTTTCAAAGGAAAGTGATTTTCTCAGAAAGGACAGCATTTAGAAAGTGAAGCAACACTCCACTCACTTCGCAGAGTGAATTGAAGTGTTGGAACAGACTGCTTCCCTTTCAGAGAAACGCATGTGTGTTTCTTCCTAATGCTTGCAAGTAGTTTAAGGCACTTTCAAAGGAAAGTGATTTTCTCAGAAAGGACAGCATTTAGAAAGTGAAGCAACACTCCATTCACTTCGCACAGTGAATTGAAGTGTTGGAATAGACTGCTTCTCTTTCAGAGAAACGCATGTGAGTTTCTGGTGAATGCTTGTAAGTAGCTTAAGGCACTTTCAAAGGAAAGTGATTTTCTCTGAAAGGACAGCATTTAGAAAGTGAAGCAACACTCCATTCACTTCGAACAGTGAATTGAAGTGTTGGAACAGACTGCTTCTCTTTCAGAGAAATGCATGTGAGTTTCTGTTGAATGCTTGTAAGTAGCTTAAGGCACTTTCAAAGGAAAGTGATTTTCTCTGAAAGGACAGCATTTAGAAAGTGAGGCAGCACTCCATTCACTTCACACAGTGAATTGAAGTGTTGGAACAGACTGCTTCTCTTTCAGAGAAACGCATGTGAGTTTCTTCCTAATGCTTGCAAGTAGCTTAAGGCACTTTCAAAGGAAAGTGATTTTCTCTGAAAGGACAGCATTTAGAACGTGAAGCAACACTCCATTCACTTCGCACAGTGAATGGAAGTGTTGGAACCGACTGCTTCTCTTTCAGAGAAACGCATGTGAATTTCTGGTGAATGCTTGTAAGAAGCTTAAGGCACTTTCAAAGGAGAGTGATTTTCTCTGAAAGGACAGCATTTAGAAAGTGAAGCAACACTCCATTCACTTCGTGCAGTGAATTGAAGTGTTGGAACAGACTGCTTCTCTTTCAGAGAAACGCATGTGAGTTTATTCCTAATGCTTGCAAGTAGCTTAAGGCACTTTCAAAGGAAAGTGATTTTCTCTGAAAGGACAGCATTTAGAAAGTGAAGCAACACTCCATTCACTTCGCACAGTGAATTGAAGTGTTGGAACAGAGTGCTTCTCTTTCAGAGAAACGCATGTGAGTTTCTTCCTAATGCTTGCACGTAGCTTAAGGCACTTTCAAAGGAAAGTGATTTTCTCTGAAAGGACAGCATTTAGAAAGTGAAGCAACACTCCATTCACTTCGCACATTGAATTGAAGTGTTGGAACAGACTGCTTCTCTTTCAGAGAAACGCATGTGAGTTTTTGGTGAATGCTTGCAAGTAGCTTAAGGCACTTTCAAAGGAAAGTGATTTTCTCTGAAAGGACAGCATTTAGGAAGTGAAGCAACACTCCATTCACTTCGCAGAGTGAATTGAAGTATTGGAACAGACTGCTTCTCTTTCAGAGAAACGCATGTGAGTTTCTGTTGAATGCTTGTAAGTAGCTTAAGGCACTTTCAAAGGAAAGTGATTTTCTCTGAAAGGACAGCATTTAGAAAATGAAGCAACACTCCATTCACTTCGCAGAGTGAATTGAAGTGTTGGAACAGACTGCTTCTCTTTCAGAGAAACGCATGTGAGTTTCTGGTGAATGCTTGTAAGTAGCTTAAGACACTTTCAAAGAAAGTGATTTTCTCTGAAAGGACAGCATTTAGAAAGTGAAGCAACACTCCATTCACTTCGCACAGTGAATTGAAGTGTTGGAACAGACTGCTTCTCTTTTCGAGAAACGTATGTGAGTTTGTTGTGAATTCTTGCAAGTTGCTTAAGGCACTTTCAAAGGAAAGTGATTTTCTCTGAAAGGACAGCATTTAGAAACTGAAGCAACACTCCATTCACTTCGCACAGTGAATTGAAGTGTTGGAACAGACTGCTTCTCTTTAAGAGAAACGCCTGTGAGTTTTTTGTGAATGCTTGAAAGTAGTTTAAGGCACTTTCAAAGGAAAGTGATTTTCTCTTAAAGGACAGCATTTAGAAAGTGAAGCAACACTCCATTCACTTCGCACAGTGAATTGAAGTGTTGGAACAGACTGCTTCTCTTTCAGAGAAATGCATGTGAGTTTCTGTTGAATGCTTGTAAGTAGCTTAAGGCACTTTCAAAGGAAAATGATTTTCTCTGAAAGGACAGCATTTAGAAAGTGAAGCAACACTCCATTCCCTTCGTGCAGTGAATTGAAGTGTTGGAACAGAGTGCTTCTCTTTCATAGAAACGCATTAGTGTTTCTTGTGAATGCTTGCAAGTTGCTTAAGGCACTTTCAAAGGAAAGTGATTTTCTCTGAAAGGACATAATTTAGAAAGTGAAGCAACACTCCATTCACTTCGCACAGTGAATTGAAGTGTTGGAACAGAGTGCTTCTCTTTCAAAAAAACGCATTAGTGTTTCTTGTGAATGCTTGCAAGTTGCTTAAGGCACTTTCAAAGGAAAGTGATTTTCTCTGAAAGGACATAATTTAGAAAGTGAAGCAACACTCCATTCACTTCGCACAGTGAATTGAAGTGTTGGAACAGACTGCTTCTCTTTCAGAGAAGCGCATGTGAGTTTTTTGTGAATGCTTGAAAGTAGTTTAAGGCACTTTCAAAGGAAAGTGATTTTCTCTGAAAGGACACCATTTAGAAAGTGAGGCAACACTCCATTCACTTCGCACAGTGAATTGAAGTGTTGGAACAGACTGCTTCTCTTTCAGAGAAACGCATGTGAGTTTCTTCCTAATGCTTGCAAGTAGCTTAAGGCACTTTCAAAGGAAAGTGATTTTCTCTGAAAGGACAGCATTTAGAAAGTGAAGCAACACTCCATTCACTTCGTGCAGTGAATTGAAGTGTTGTAACAGAGTGCTTCTCTTTCATAGAAACGCATTAGTGTTTCTTGTGAATGCTTGTGAGTTGCTTAAGGCACTTTCAAAGGAAAGTGATTTTCTCTGAAAGGACAGCACTTAGAAAGTGAAGCAACACTCCATTCACTTCGCAGAGTGAATTGAAGTGTTGGAACGGACTGCTTCACTTTCAGAGAAACGCATGTGAGTTTCTGTTGAATGCTTGTAAGTAGATTAAGGCACTTTCAAAGGAAAGTGATTTTCTCTGAGATGACAGCATTTAGAAAGTGAGGCAACACTCCATTCACTTCACACAGTGAATTGAAGTGTTGGAACAGACTGCTTCTCTTTCAGAGAAACGCATGTGAGTTTCTTCCTAATGCTTGCAAGTAGCTTAAGGCACTTTCAAAGGAAAGTGATTTTCTCAGAAAGGACAGCATTTAGAAAGTGAAGCAACACTCCATTCACTTCGCACAGTGAATTGAAGTGTTGGAACAGACTGCTTCTCTTTCAGAGAAACGCATGTGAGTTTCTTCCTAATGCTTGCAAGTAGCTTAAGGCACTTTCAAAGGAAAGTGATTTTCTCTGAAAGGACAGCATTTAGAAAGTGAAGCAACACTCCCTTCACTTCGCACAGTGAATTGAAGTTTTGGAACAGACTGCTTCTCTTTCAGAGAAACGCATGTGAGTTTCTGTTGAATGCTTGTAAGTACCTTAAGGCACTTTCAAAGGAAAGTGATTTTCTCTGAAAGGACAGCATTTAGAAAGTGAAGCAACACTCCATTCACTTCGCAGAGTGAATTGAAGTGTTGGAACAGACTGCTTCTCTTTCAGAGAAATGCATGTGAGTTTCTGGTGAATGCTTGTAAGTAGCTTAAGGCACTTTCAAAGGAAAGTGATTTTCTCTGAAAGGACAGCATTTAGAAAGTGAGGCAGCACTCCATTCACTTCACACATGAATTGAAGTGTTGGAACAGACTGCTTCTCTTTCAGAGAAACGCATGTGAGTTTCTTCCTAATGCTTGCAAGTGGCTTAAGGCACTTTCAAAGGAAAGTGATTTTCTCAGAAAGGACAGCATTTAGAAAGTGAAGCAACACTCCATTCACTTCGCACAGTGAATTGAAGTGTTGAAACAGACTGCTTCTCTTTCAGAGAAACGCATGTGAGTTTCTTCCTAATGCTTGAAAGTAGCTTAAGGCACTTTCAAAGGAAAGTGATTTTCTCTGAAAGGACAGCATTTAGAAAGTGAAGCAACACTCCATTCACTTCGCACAGTGAATTGAAGTGTTGGAACAGACTGCTTCTCTTTCAGAGAAACGCATGTGAGTTTCTGATGAATGCTTGTGAGTAGCTTAAGGCACTTTCAAAGGAAAGTGATTTTCTCTGAAAGGACAGCATTTAGAAAGTGAAGCAACACTCCCTTCACTTCGAACAATGAATTGAAGTGTTGGAACAGACTGCTTCTCTTTCAGAGAAATGCATGTGAGTTTCTGTTGAATGCATGTAAGTAGCTTAAGGCACTTTCAAAGGAAAGTGATTTTCTCTGAAAGGACAGCATTTTGAAAGTGAGGCAACACTCCATTCACTTCACACAGTGAATTGAAGTTTTGGAACAGACTGCTTCTCTTTCAGAGAAACGCATGTGAGTTTATTCCTAATGCTTGCAAGTAGCTTAAGGCACTTTCAAAGGAAAGTGATTTTCTCTGAAAGGACAGCATTTAGAAAGTGAAGCAACACTCCATTCACTTCGCACAGTGCATTGAAGTGTTGGAACAGAATGCTTCTCTTTCAGAGAAACGCATGTGAGTTTCTTCCTAATGCTTGCAAGTAGCTTAAGGCACTTTCAAAGGAAAGTGATTTTCTCTGAAAGGACAGCATTTAGAAAGTGAAGCAACACTCCATTCACTTCGAACATTGAATTGAAGTGTTGGAACAGACTGCTTCTCTTTCAGAGAAACGCATGTGAGTTTCTGGTGAATGCTTGCAAGTAGCTTAAGGCACTTTCAAAGGAAAGTGATTTTCTCTGAAAGGACAGCATTTAGAAAGTGAAGCAACACTCCATTCACTTCGCAGAGTGAATTGAAGTATTGGAACAGACTGCTTCTCTTTCAGAGAAACGCATGTGAGTTTCTGTTGAATGCTTGTAAGTAGCTTAAGGCACTTTCAAAGGAAAGTGATTTTCTCTGAGATGACAGCATTTAGAAAGTGAGGCAACACTCCATTCACTTCACACAGTGAATTGAAGTGTTGGAACAGACTGCTTCCCTTTCAGAGAAACGCATGTGTGTTTCTTCCTAATGCTTGCAAGTAGTTTAAGGCACTTTCAAAGGAAAGTGATTTTCTCAGAAAGGACAGCATTTAGAAAGTGAAGCAACACTCCACTCACTTCGCAGAGTGAATTGAAGTGTTGGAACAGACTGCTTCCCTTTCAGAGAAACGCATGTGTGTTTCTTCCTAATGCTTGCAAGTAGTTTAAGGCACTTTCAAAGGAAAGTGATTTTCTCAGAAAGGACAGCATTTAGAAAGTGAAGCAACACTCCATTCACTTCGCACAGTGAATTGAAGTGTTGGAATAGACTGCTTCTCTTTCAGAGAAACGCATGTGAGTTTCTGGTGAATGCTTGTAAGTAGCTTAAGGCACTTTCAAAGGAAAGTGATTTTCTCTGAAAGGACAGCATTTAGAAAGTGAAGCAACACTCCATTCACTTCGAACAGTGAATTGAAGTGTTGGAACAGACTGCTTCTCTTTCAGAGAAATGCATGTGAGTTTCTGTTGAATGCTTGTAAGTAGCTTAAGGCACTTTCAAAGGAAAGTGATTTTCTCTGAAAGGACAGCATTTAGAAAGTGAGGCAGCACTCCATTCACTTCACACAGTGAATTGAAGTGTTGGAACAGACTGCTTCTCTTTCAGAGAAACGCATGTGAGTTTCTTCCTAATGCTTGCAAGTAGCTTAAGGCACTTTCAAAGGAAAGTGATTTTCTCTGAAAGGACAGCATTTAGAACGTGAAGCAACACTCCATTCACTTCGCACAGTGAATGGAAGTGTTGGAACCGACTGCTTCTCTTTCAGAGAAACGCATGTGAATTTCTGGTGAATGCTTGTAAGAAGCTTAAGGCACTTTCAAAGGAGAGTGATTTTCTCTGAAAGGACAGCATTTAGAAAGTGAAGCAACACTCCATTCACTTCGTGCAGTGAATTGAAGTGTTGGAACAGACTGCTTCTCTTTCAGAGAAACGCATGTGAGTTTATTCCTAATGCTTGCAAGTAGCTTAAGGCACTTTCAAAGGAAAGTGATTTTCTCTGAAAGGACAGCATTTAGAAAGTGAAGCAACACTCCATTCACTTCGCACAGTGAATTGAAGTGTTGGAACAGAGTGCTTCTCTTTCAGAGAAACGCATGTGAGTTTCTTCCTAATGCTTGCACGTAGCTTAAGGCACTTTCAAAGGAAAGTGATTTTCTCTGAAAGGACAGCATTTAGAAAGTGAAGCAACACTCCATTCACTTCGCACATTGAATTGAAGTGTTGGAACAGACTGCTTCTCTTTCAGAGAAACGCATGTGAGTTTTTGGTGAATGCTTGCAAGTAGCTTAAGGCACTTTCAAAGGAAAGTGATTTTCTCTGAAAGGACAGCATTTAGGAAGTGAAGCAACACTCCATTCACTTCGCAGAGTGAATTGAAGTATTGGAACAGACTGCTTCTCTTTCAGAGAAACGCATGTGAGTTTCTGTTGAATGCTTGTAAGTAGCTTAAGGCACTTTCAAAGGAAAGTGATTTTCTCTGAAAGGACAGCATTTAGAAAATGAAGCAACACTCCATTCACTTCGCAGAGTGAATTGAAGTGTTGGAACAGACTGCTTCTCTTTCAGAGAAACGCATGTGAGTTTCTGGTGAATGCTTGTAAGTAGCTTAAGACACTTTCAAAGAAAGTGATTTTCTCTGAAAGGACAGCATTTAGAAAGTGAAGCAACACTCCATTCACTTCGCACAGTGAATTGAAGTGTTGGAACAGACTGCTTCTCTTTTCGAGAAACGTATGTGAGTTTGTTGTGAATTCTTGCAAGTTGCTTAAGGCACTTTCAAAGGAAAGTGATTTTCTCTGAAAGGACAGCATTTAGAAACTGAAGCAACACTCCATTCACTTCGCACAGTGAATTGAAGTGTTGGAACAGACTGCTTCTCTTTAAGAGAAACGCCTGTGAGTTTTTTGTGAATGCTTGAAAGTAGTTTAAGGCACTTTCAAAGGAAAGTGATTTTCTCTTAAAGGACAGCATTTAGAAAGTGAAGCAACACTCCATTCACTTCGCACAGTGAATTGAAGTGTTGGAACAGACTGCTTCTCTTTCAGAGAAATGCATGTGAGTTTCTGTTGAATGCTTGTAAGTAGCTTAAGGCACTTTCAAAGGAAAATGATTTTCTCTGAAAGGACAGCATTTAGAAAGTGAAGCAACACTCCATTCCCTTCGTGCAGTGAATTGAAGTGTTGGAACAGAGTGCTTCTCTTTCATAGAAACGCATTAGTGTTTCTTGTGAATGCTTGCAAGTTGCTTAAGGCACTTTCAAAGGAAAGTGATTTTCTCTGAAAGGACATAATTTAGAAAGTGAAGCAACACTCCATTCACTTCGCACAGTGAATTGAAGTGTTGGAACAGAGTGCTTCTCTTTCAAAAAAACGCATTAGTGTTTCTTGTGAATGCTTGCAAGTTGCTTAAGGCACTTTCAAAGGAAAGTGATTTTCTCTGAAAGGACATAATTTAGAAAGTGAAGCAACACTCCATTCACTTCGCACAGTGAATTGAAGTGTTGGAACAGACTGCTTCTCTTTCAGAGAAGCGCATGTGAGTTTTTTGTGAATGCTTGAAAGTAGTTTAAGGCACTTTCAAAGGAAAGTGATTTTCTCTGAAAGGACACCATTTAGAAAGTGAGGCAACACTCCATTCACTTCGCACAGTGAATTGAAGTGTTGGAACAGACTGCTTCTCTTTCAGAGAAACGCATGTGAGTTTCTTCCTAATGCTTGCAAGTAGCTTAAGGCACTTTCAAAGGAAAGTGATTTTCTCTGAAAGGACAGCATTTAGAAAGTGAAGCAACACTCCATTCACTTCGTGCAGTGAATTGAAGTGTTGTAACAGAGTGCTTCTCTTTCATAGAAACGCATTAGTGTTTCTTGTGAATGCTTGTGAGTTGCTTAAGGCACTTTCAAAGGAAAGTGATTTTCTCTGAAAGGACAGCACTTAGAAAGTGAAGCAACACTCCATTCACTTCGCAGAGTGAATTGAAGTGTTGGAACGGACTGCTTCACTTTCAGAGAAACGCATGTGAGTTTCTGTTGAATGCTTGTAAGTAGATTAAGGCACTTTCAAAGGAAAGTGATTTTCTCTGAGATGACAGCATTTAGAAAGTGAGGCAACACTCCATTCACTTCACACAGTGAATTGAAGTGTTGGAACAGACTGCTTCTCTTTCAGAGAAACGCATGTGAGTTTCTTCCTAATGCTTGCAAGTAGCTTAAGGCACTTTCAAAGGAAAGTGATTTTCTCAGAAAGGACAGCATTTAGAAAGTGAAGCAACACTCCATTCACTTCGCACAGTGAATTGAAGTGTTGGAACAGACTGCTTCTCTTTCAGAGAAACGCATGTGAGTTTCTTCCTAATGCTTGCAAGTAGCTTAAGGCACTTTCAAAGGAAAGTGATTTTCTCTGAAAGGACAGCATTTAGAAAGTGAAGCAACACTCCCTTCACTTCGCACAGTGAATTGAAGTTTTGGAACAGACTGCTTCTCTTTCAGAGAAACGCATGTGAGTTTCTGTTGAATGCTTGTAAGTACCTTAAGGCACTTTCAAAGGAAAGTGATTTTCTCTGAAAGGACAGCATTTAGAAAGTGAAGCAACACTCCATTCACTTCGCAGAGTGAATTGAAGTGTTGGAACAGACTGCTTCTCTTTCAGAGAAATGCATGTGAGTTTCTGGTGAATGCTTGTAAGTAGCTTAAGGCACTTTCAAAGGAAAGTGATTTTCTCTGAAAGGACAGCATTTAGAAAGTGAGGCAGCACTCCATTCACTTCACACATGAATTGAAGTGTTGGAACAGACTGCTTCTCTTTCAGAGAAACGCATGTGAGTTTCTTCCTAATGCTTGCAAGTGGCTTAAGGCACTTTCAAAGGAAAGTGATTTTCTCAGAAAGGACAGCATTTAGAAAGTGAAGCAACACTCCATTCACTTCGCACAGTGAATTGAAGTGTTGAAACAGACTGCTTCTCTTTCAGAGAAACGCATGTGAGTTTCTTCCTAATGCTTGAAAGTAGCTTAAGGCACTTTCAAAGGAAAGTGATTTTCTCTGAAAGGACAGCATTTAGAAAGTGAAGCAACACTCCATTCACTTCGCACAGTGAATTGAAGTGTTGGAACAGACTGCTTCTCTTTCAGAGAAACGCATGTGAGTTTCTGATGAATGCTTGTGAGTAGCTTAAGGCACTTTCAAAGGAAAGTGATTTTCTCTGAAAGGACAGCATTTAGAAAGTGAAGCAACACTCCCTTCACTTCGAACAATGAATTGAAGTGTTGGAACAGACTGCTTCTCTTTCAGAGAAATGCATGTGAGTTTCTGTTGAATGCATGTAAGTAGCTTAAGGCACTTTCAAAGGAAAGTGATTTTCTCTGAAAGGACAGCATTTTGAAAGTGAGGCAACACTCCATTCACTTCACACAGTGAATTGAAGTTTTGGAACAGACTGCTTCTCTTTCAGAGAAACGCATGTGAGTTTATTCCTAATGCTTGCAAGTAGCTTAAGGCACTTTCAAAGGAAAGTGATTTTCTCTGAAAGGACAGCATTTAGAAAGTGAAGCAACACTCCATTCACTTCGCACAGTGCATTGAAGTGTTGGAACAGAATGCTTCTCTTTCAGAGAAACGCATGTGAGTTTCTTCCTAATGCTTGCAAGTAGCTTAAGGCACTTTCAAAGGAAAGTGATTTTCTCTGAAAGGACAGCATTTAGAAAGTGAAGCAACACTCCATTCACTTCGAACATTGAATTGAAGTGTTGGAACAGACTGCTTCTCTTTCAGAGAAACGCATGTGAGTTTCTGGTGAATGCTTGCAAGTAGCTTAAGGCACTTTCAAAGGAAAGTGATTTTCTCTGAAAGGACAGCATTTAGAAAGTGAAGCAACACTCCATTCACTTCGCAGAGTGAATTGAAGTATTGGAACAGACTGCTTCTCTTTCAGAGAAACGCATGTGAGTTTCTGTTGAATGCTTGTAAGTAGCTTAAGGCACTTTCAAAGGAAAGTGATTTTCTCTGAAAGGACAGCATTTAGAAAATGAAGCAACACTCCATTCTCTTCGCAGAGTGAATTGAAGTATTGGAACAGACTGCTT
The DNA here is from genome assembly GCF_982192425.1 of Myodes glareolus. Classification (NCBI taxonomy): domain Eukaryota; kingdom Metazoa; phylum Chordata; class Mammalia; order Rodentia; family Cricetidae; genus Myodes; species Myodes glareolus. The sequence goes on along the minus strand of NW_028263343.1, from coordinate 39,610 downwards.
CTCTTTCAGAGAAACGCATGTGAGTTTCTGGTGAATGCTTGTAAGTAGCTTAAGACACTTTCAAAGGAAAGTGATTTTCTCTGAAAGGACAGCATTTAGAAAGTGAAGCAACACTCCATTCACTTCGCACAGTGAATTGAAGTGTTGGAACAGACTGCTTCTCTTTTCGAGAAACGCATGTGAGTTTGTTGTGAATTCTTGCAAGTTGCTTAAGGCACTTTCAAAGGAAAGTGATTTTCTCTGAAAGGACAGCATTTAGAAACTGAAGCAACACTCCATTCACTTCGCACAGTGAATTGAAGTGTTGGAACAGACTGCTTCTCTTTAAGAGAAACGCATGTGAGTTTTTTGTGAATGCTTGAAAGTAGTTAAAGGCACTTTCAAAGGAAAGTGATTTTCTCTTAAAGGACAGCATTTAGAAAGTGAAGCAACACTCCATTCACTTCGCACAGTGAATTGAAGTGTTGGAACAGACTGCTTCTCTTTCAGAGAAACGCATGTGAGTTTCTGTTGAATGCTTGTAAGTAGCTTAAGGCACTTTCAAAGGAAAATGATTTTCTCTGAAAGGACAGCATTTAGAAAGTGAAGCAACACTCCATTCCCTTCGTGCAGTGAATTGAAGTGTTGGAACAGAGTGCTTCTCTTTCATAGAAACGCATTAGTGTTTCTTGTGAATGCTTGCAAGTTGCTTAAGGCACTTTCAAAGGAAAGTGATTTTCTCTGAAAGGACATAATTTAGAAAGTGAAGCAACACTCCATTCACTTCGCACAGTGAATTGAAGTGTTGGAACTGAGTGCTTCTCTTTCATAGAAACGCATTAGTGCTTCTTGTGAATGCTTGCAAGTTGCTTAAGGCACTTTCAAAGGAAAGTGATTTTCTCTGAAAGGACAGCATTTAGAAAGTGAGGCAGCACTCCATTCACTTCGCACTGTGAATTGAAGTGTTGGAACAGACTGCTTCTCTTTCAGAGAAACGCATGTGAGTTTCTTCCTAATGCTTGCAAGTAGCTTAAGGCACTTTCAAAGGAAAGTGATTTTCTCTGAAAGGACAGCATTTAGAAAGTGAAGCAACACTCCATTCACTTCGTGCAGTGAATTGAAGTGTTGGAACAGAGTGCTTCTCTTTCATAGAAACGCATTAGTGTTTCTTGTGAATGCTTGTGAGTTGCTTAAGGCACTTTCAAAGGAAAGTGATTTTCTCTGAAAGGACATAATTTAGAAAGTGAAGCAACACTCCATTCACTTCGCACAGTGAATTGAAGTGTTGGAACGGACTGCTTCTCTTTCAGAGAAACGCATGTGAGTTTCTTCCTAATGCTTGCAAGTAGCTTAAGGCACTTTCAAAGGAAAGTGATTTTCTCTGAAAGGACAGCATTTACAAAGTGAAGCAACACTCCATTCACTTCGCAGAGTGAATTGAAGTGTTGGAACAGACTGCTTCTCTTTCAGAGAAACGCATGTGAGTTTCTGTTGAATGCTTGTAAGTAGCTTAAGGCACTTTCAAAGGAAAGTGATTTTCTCTGAAAGGACAGCATTTAGAAAGTGAAGCAACACTCCATTCACTTCGCAGAGTGAATTGAAGTGTTGGAACAGACTGCTTCTCTTTCAGAGAAATGCATGTGAGTTTCTGTTGAATGCTTGTAAGTAGCTTAAGGCACTTTCAAAGGAAAGTGATTTTCTCTGAAAGGACAGCATTTAGAAAGTGAGGCAGCACTCCATTCACTTCACACATGAATTGAAGTGTTGGAACAGACTGCTTCTCTTTCAGAGAAACGCATGTGAGTTTCTTCCTAATGCTTGCAAGTGGCTTAAGGCACTTTCAAAGGAAAGTGATTTTCTCTGAAAGGACAGCATTTAGAAAGTGAGGCAACACTCCATTCACTTCGCACAGTGAATTGAAGTGTTGGAACAGACTGCTTCTCTTTCAGAGAAACGCATGTGAGTTTCTTCCTAATGCTTGCAAGTAGCTTAAGGCACTTTCAAAGGAAAGTGATTTTCTCTGAAAGGACAGCATTTAGAAAGTGAAGCAACACTCCATTCACTTCGCACAGTGAATTGAAGTGTTGGAACCGACTGCTTCTCTTTCAGTGAAACGCATGTGAGTTTCTGGTGAATGCTTGTAAGAAGCTTAAGGCACTTTCAAAGGAAAGTGATTTTCTCTGAATGGACAGCATTTAGAAAGTGAAGCAACACTCCATTCACTTCGTGCAGTGAATTGAAGTGTTGGAACAGACTGCTTCTCTTTCAGAGAAACGCATTAGTGTTTCTTGTGAATGCTTGCAAGTTGCTTAAGGCACTTTCAAAGGAAAGTGATTTTCTCTGAAAGGACAGCAGTTAGAAAGTGAAGCAACACTCCCTTCACTTCGAACAGTGAATTGAAGTGTTGGAACAGACTGCTTCTCTTTCAGAGTAATGCATGTGAGTTTCTGTTGAACGCTGGTAAGTAGCTTAAGGCACTTTCAAAGGAAAGTGATTTTCTCTGAAAGGACAGCATTTAGAAAGTGAGGCAACACTCCATTCACTTCGCACAGTGAATTGAAGTATTGGAACAGACTGCTTCTCTTTCAGAGAAACGCATGTGAGTTTCTTCCTAATGCTTGCAAGTAGCTTAAGGCACTTTCAAAGGAAAGTGATTTTCTCTGAAAGGACAGCATTTAGAAAGTGAGGCAACACTCTATTCACTTCGCACAGTGAATTGAAGTGTTGGAACAGACTGCTTCTCTTTCAGAGAAACGCATGTGAGTTTCTTCCTAATGCTTGCAAGTAGCTTAAGGCACTTTCAAAGGAAAGTGATTTTCTCTGAAAGGACACCATTTAGAAAGTGAAGCAACACTCCATTCACTTCGCACATTGAATTGAAGTGTTGGAACAGACTGCTTCTCTTTCAGAGAAACACATGTGAGTTTCTGTTGAATGCTTGTAAGTAGCTTAAGGCACTTTCAAAGGAAAGTGATTTTCTCTGAAAGGACAGCATTTAGAAAGTGAAGCAACACTCCATTCACTTCCCAGAGTGAATTGAAGTATTGGAACAGACTGCTTCTCTTTCAGAGAAACGCATGTGAGTTTCTGTTAAATGCTTGTAAGTAGCTTAAGGCACTTTCAAAGGAAAGTGATTTTCTCTGAAAGCACAGCATTTAGAAAGTGAGGCAACACTCTTTTCACTTCACACAATGAATTGAAGTGTTGGAACAGACTGCTTCTCTTTCAGAGAAACGCATGTGAGTTTCTTCCTAATGCTTGCAAGTAGCTTAAGGCACTATCAAAGGAAAGTGATTTTCTCTGAAAGGACAGCATTTAGAAAGTGAAGCAACACTACATTCACTTCGCACAGTGAATTGAAGTGTTGGAACAGACTGCTTCTCTTTCAGAGACGTGCATGTGAGTTTTTTGTGAATGCTTGAAAGTAGTTTAAGGCACTTTCAAAGGAAAGTGATTTTCTCTGAAAGGACAGCATTTAGAAAGTGAGGCAACACTCCATTCACTTCGCACAGTGAATTGAAGTGTTGGAACAGACTGCTTCTCTTTCAGAGAAATGCATGTGAGTTTCTTCCTAATTCTTGCAAGTAGCTTAAGGCACTTTCAAAGGAAAGTGATTTTCTCTGAAAGGACAGCATTTAGAAAGTGAAGCAACACTCCATTCACTTCGTGCAGTGAACTGAAGTGTTGGAACAGAGTGCTTCTCTTTCATAGAAACGCATTAGTGTTTCTTGTGAATGCTTGCAAGTTGCTTAAGGCACTTTCAAAGGAAAGTGATTTTCTCTGAAAGGACATAATTTAGAAAGGGAAGCAACACTCCATTCACTTCGCACAGTGAATTGAAGTGTTGGAACAGACTGCTTCACTTTCAGAGAAATGCATGTGAGTTTCTGTTGAATGCTTGTAAGTAGCTTAAGGCACTTTCAAAGGAAAGTGATTTTCTCTGAAAGGACAGCATTTAGAAAGTGAAGCAACACTCCATTCACTTCGCAGAGTGAATTGAAGTGTTGGAACAGACTGCTTCACTTTCAGAGAAACGCATGTGAGTTTCTGTTGAATGCTTGTAAGTAGCTTAAGGCACTTTCAAAGGAAAGTGATCTTCTCTGAGATGACAGCATTTAGAAAGTGAGGCAACACTCCATTCACTTCACACAGTGAATTGAAGTGTTGGAACAGACTGCTTCTTATTCAGAGAAACGCATGTGTGTTTCTTCCTAATGCTTGCAAGTAGTTTAAGGCACTTTGAAAGGAAAGTGATTTTCTCAGAAAGGACAGCATTTAGAAAGTGAAGCAACACTCCATTCACTTCGCACAGTGAATTGAAGTGTTGGAACTGACTGCTTCTCTTTCAGAGAAACGCATGTGAGTTTCTTCCTAATGCTTGCAAGTAGCTTAAGGCACTTTCAAAGGAAAGTGATTTTCTCTGAAAGGACAGCATTTAGAAAGTGAAGCAACACTCCATTCACTTCGCACAGTGAATTGAAGTGTTGGAACTGACTGCTTCTCTTTCAGAGAAACGCATGTGAGTTTCTTCCTAATGCTTGCAAGTAGCTTAAGGCACTTTCAAAGGAAAGTGATTTTCTCTGAAAGGACAGCATTTAGAAAGTGAAGCAACACTCCATTCACTTCGCACAGTGAATTGAAGTGTTGGAACAGACTGCTTCTCTTTCAGAGAAACGCATGTGAGTTTCTGGTGAATGCTTGTAAGTAGCTTAAGGCACTTTCAAAGGAAAGTGATTTTCTCTGAAAGGACAGCATTTAGAAAGTGAAGCAACACTCCATTCACTTCGCACAGTGAATTGAAGTGTTGGAACAGACTGCTTCTCTTTCAGAGAAATGCATGTGAGTTTCTGTTGAATGCTTGTAAGTAGCTTAAGGCATTTTCAAAGGAAAGTGATTTTCTCTGAAAGGACAGCATTTAGAAAGTGAAGCAACACTCCATTCACTTCGTGCAGTGAATTGAAGTGTTGGAACAGAGTGCTTCTCTTTCATAGAAACGCATTAGTGTTTCTTGTGAATGCTTGCAAGTTGCTTAAGGCACTTTCAAAGGAAAGTGATTTTCTCTGAAAGGACATAATTTAGAAAGGGAAGCAACACTCCATTCACTTCGCACAGTGAATTGAAGTGTTGGAACAGACTGCTTCTCTTTCAGAGAAATGCATGTGAGTTTCTGTTGAATGCTTGTAAGTAGCTTAAGGCACTTTCAAAGGAAAGTGATTTTCTCTGAAAGGACAGCATTTAGAAAGTGAAGCAACACTCCATTCACTTCGCAGAGTGAATTGAAGTGTTGGAACAGACTGCTTCACTTTCAGAGAAATGCATGTGAGTTTCTGTTGAATGCTTGTAAGTAGCTTAAGGCACTTTCAAAGGAAAGTGATCTTCTCTGAGATGACAGCATTTAGAAAGTGAGGCAACACTCCATTCACTTCACACAGTGAATTGAAGTGTTGGAACAGACTGCTTCTCTTTCAGAGAAACGCATGTGTGTTTCTTCCTAATGCGTGCAAGTAGTTTAAGGCACTTTGAAAGGAAAGTGATTTTCTCAGAAAGGACAGCATTTAGAAAGTGAAGCAACACTCCATTCACTTCGCACAGTGAATTGAAGTGTTGGAACAGACTGCTTCTCTTTCAGAGAAACGCATGTGAGATTCTTCCTAATGCTTGCAAGTAGCTTAAGGCACTTTCAAAGGAAAGTGATTTTCTCTGAAAGGACAGCATTTACAAAGTGAAGCAACACTCCATTCACTTCGCACAGTGAATTGAAGTGTTGGAACAGACTGCTTCTCTTTCAGAGAAACGCATGTGAGTTTCTGGTGAATGCTTGTAAGTAGCTTAAGGCACTTTCAAAGGAAAGTGATTTTCTCTGAAAGGACAGCATTTAGAAAGTGAAGCAACACTCCATTCACTTCGAACAGTGAATTGAAGTGTTGGAACAGACTGCTTCTCTTTCAGAGAAATGCATGTGAGTTTCTGGTGAATGCTTTTAAGTAGCTTAAGGCACTTTCAAAGGAAAGTGATTTTCTCTGAAAGGACAGCATTTAGAAAGTGAGGCAGCACTCCATTCACTTCACACAGTGAATTGAAGTGTTGGAACAGACTGCTTCTCTTTCAGAGAAATGCATGTGAGTTTCTTCCTAATGCTTGCAAGTAGCTTAAGGCACTTTCAAAGGAAAGTGATTTTCTCTGAAAGGACAGCATTTAGAAAGTGAGGCAACACTCCATTCACTTCGCACAGTGAATTGAAGTGTTGGAACAGACTGCTTCTCTTTCAGAGAAATGCATGTGAGTTTCTTCCTAATGCTTGCAAGTAGCTTAAGGCACTTTCAAAGGAAAGTGATTTTCTCTGAAAGGACAGCATTTAGAACGTGAAGCAACACTCCATTCACTTCGTGCAGTGAATTGAAGTGTTGGAACAGACTGCTTCTCTTTCAGAGAAACGCATGTGAGTTTCTGGTGAATGCTTGTAAGAAGCTTAAGGCACTTTCAAAGGAAAGTGATTTTCTCTGAAAGGACAGCATTTAGAAAGTGAAGCAACACTCCATTCACTTCGTGCAGTGAATTGAAGTGTTGGAACAGACTGCTTCTCTTTCAGAGAAACGCATTAGTGTTTCTTGTGAATGCTTGCAAGTTGCTTAAGGCACTTTCAAAGGAAAGTGATTTTCTCTGAAAGGACAGCATTTAGAAAGTGAAGCAACACTCCATTCACTTCGCACAGTGAATTGAAGTGTTGGAACAGACTGCTTCTCTTTCAGAGAAATGCATGTGAGTTTCTGTTGAATGCTTGTAAGTAGCTTAAGGCACTTTCAAAGGAAAGTGATTTTCTCTGAAAGGACAGCATTTAGAAAGTGAAGCAACACTCCATTCACTTCGCACAGTGAATTGAAGTGTTGGAACAGACTGCTTCTCTTTCAGAGAAACACATGTGAGATTCTTCCTAATGCTTGCAAGTAGCTTAAGGCACTTTCAAAGGAAAGTGATTTTCTCTGAAAGACAGCATTTAGAAAGTGAGGCAACACTCCATTCACTTCGCACAGTGAATTGAAGTGTTGGAACAGACTGCTTCTCTTTCAGAGAAACGCATGTGAGTTTCTTCCTAATGCTTGCAAGTAGCTTAAGGCACTGTCAAAGGAAAGTGATTTTCTCTGAAAGGACAGCATTTAGAAAGTGAAGCAACACTCCATTCACTTCGCACAGTGAATTGAAGTGTTGGAACAGACTGCTTCTCTTTCAGAGAAATGCATGTGAGTTTTTTGTGAATGCTTGAAAGTAGTTTAAGGCACTTTCAAAGGAAAGTGATTTTCTCTGAAAGAACAGCATTTAGAAAGTGAGGCAACACTCCATTCACTTCGCACAGTGAATTGAAGTGTTGGAACAGACTGCTTCTCTTTCAGAGAAATGCATGTGAGTTTCTTCCTAATGCTTGCAAGTAGCTTAAGGCACTTTCAAAGGAAAGTGATTTTCTCTGAAAGGACAGCATTTAGAAAGTGAAGCAACACTCCATTCACTTCGTGCAGTGAATTGAAGTGTTGGAACAGAGTGCTTCTCTTTCATAGAAACGCATTAGTGTTTCTTGTGAATGCTTGCAAGTTGCTTAAGGCACTTTCAAAGGAAAGTGATTTTCTCTGAAAGGACATAATTTAGAAAGGGAAGCAACACTCCATTCACTTCGCACAGTGAATTGAAGTGTTGGAACAGACTGCTTCTCTTTCAGAGAAATGCATGTGAGTTTCTGTTGAATGCTTGTAAGTAGCTTAAGGCACTTTCAAAGGAAAGTGATTTTCTCTGAAAGGACAGCATTTAGAAAGTGAAGCAACACTCCATTCACTTCGCACAGTGAATTGAAGTGTTGGAACAGACTGCTTCTCTTTCAGAGAAACGCATGTGAGTTTCTGGTGAATGCTTGTAAGTAGCTTAAGGCACTTTCAAAGGAAAGTGATTTTCTCTGAAAGGACAGCATTTAGAAAGTGAAGCAACACTCCATTCACTTCGAACAGTGAATTGAAGTGTTGGAACAGACTGCTTCTCTTTCAGAGAAATGCATGTGAGTTTCTGGTGAATGCTTGTAAGTAGCTTAAGTCACTTTCAAAGGAAAGTGATTTTCTCTGAAAGGACAGCATTTAGAAAGTGAGGCAGCACTCCATTCACTTCACACAGTGAATTGAAGTGTTGGAACAGACTGCTTCTCTTTCAGAGAAATGCATGTGAGTTTCTTCCTAATGCTTGCAAGTAGCTTAAGGCACTTTCAAAGGAAAGTGATTTTCTCTGAAAGGACAGCATTTAGAAAGTGAGGCAACACTCCATTCACTTCGCACAGTGAATTGAAGTGTTGGAACAGACTGCTTCTCTTTCAGAGAAATGCATGTGAGTTTCTTCCTAATGCTTGCAAGTAGCTTAAGGCACTTTCAAAGGAAAGTGATTTTCTCTGAAAGGACAGCATTTAGAACGTGAAGCAACACTCCATTCACTTCGCACAGTGAATGGAAGTGTTGGAACCGACTGCTTCTCTTTCAGAGAAACGCATGTGAGTTTCTGGTGAATGCTTGTAAGAAGCTTAAGGCACTTTCAAAGGAAAGTGATTTTCTCTGAAAGGACAGCATTTAGAAAGTGAAGCAACACTCCATTCACTTCGTGCAGTGAATTGAAGTGTTGGAACAGACTGCTTCTCTTTCAGAGAAACGCATTAGTGTTTCTTGTGAATGCTTGCAAGTTGCTTAAGGCACTTTCAAAGGAAAGTGATTTTCTCTGAAAGGACAGCATTTAGAAAGTGAAGCAACACTCCATTCACTTCGCACAGTGAATTGAAGTGTTGGAACAGACTGCTTCTCTTTCAGAGAAATGCATGTGAGTTTCTGTTGAATGCTTGTAAGTAGCTTAAGGCACTTTCAAAGGAAAGTGATTTTCTCTGAAAGGACAGCATTTAGAAAGTGAAGCAACACTCCATTCACTTCGCACAGTGAATTGAAGTGTTGGAACAGACTGCTTCTCTTTCAGAGAAACGCATGTGAGTTTCTTCCTAATGCTTGCAAGTAGCTTAAGGCACTATCAAAGGAAAGTGATTTTCTCTGAAAGGACAGCATTTAGAAAGTGAAGCAACACTCCATTCACTTCGCACAGTGAATTGAAGTGTTGGAACAGACTGCTTCTCTTTCAGAGAAATGCATGTGAGTTTCTGTTGAATGCTTGTAAGTAGCTTAAGGCACTTTCAAAGGAAAGTGATTTTCTCTGAAAGGACAGCATTTAGAAAGTGAAGAAACACTCCATTCACTTCGCACAGTGAATTGAAGTGTTGGAACAGACTGCTTCTCTTTCAGAGAAACGCATGTGAGATTCTTCCTAATGCTTGCAAGTAGCTTAAGGCACTTTCAAAGGAAAGTGATTTTCTCTGAAAGGACAGCATTTAGAAAGTGAGGCAACACTCCATTCACTTCGCACAGTGAATTGAAGTGTTGGAACAGACTGCTTCTCTTTCAGAGAAACGCATGTGAGTTTCTTCCTAATGCTTGCAAGTAGCTTAAGGCACTATCAAAGGAAAGTGATTTTCTCTGAAAGGACAGCATTTAGAAAGTGAAGCAACACTCCATTCACTTCGCACAGTGAACTGAAGTGTTGGAACAGACTGCTTCTCTTTCAGAGAAGTGCATGTGAGTTTTTTGTGAATGCTTGAAAGTAGTTTAAGGCACTTTCAAAGGAAAGTGATTTTCTCTGAAAGAACAGCATTTAGAAAGTGAGGCAACACTCCATTCACTTCGCACAGTGAATTGAAGTGTTGGAACAGACTGCTTCTCTTTCAGAGAAATGCATGTGAGTTTCTTCCTAATGCTTGCAAGTAGCTTAAGGCACTTTCAAAGGAAAGTGATTTTCTCTGAAAGGACAGCATTTAGAAAGTGAAGCAACACTCCATTCACTTCGCACAGTGAATTGAAGTGTTGGAACAGAGTGCTTCTCTTTCATAGAAACGCATTAGTGTTTCTTGTGAATGCTTGCAAGTTGCTTAAGGCACTTTCAAAGGAAAGTGATTTTCTCTGAAAGGACATAATTTAGAAAGGGAAGCAACACTCCATTCACTTCGCACAGTGAATTGAAGTGTTGGAACAGACTGCTTCTCTTTCAGAGAAATGCATGTGAGTTTCTGTTGAATGCTTGTAAGTAGCTTAAGGCACTTTCAAAGGAAAGTGATTTTCTCTGAAAGGACAGCATTTAGAAAGTGAAGCAACACTCCATTCACTTCGCACAGTGAATTGAAGTGTTGGAACCGACTGCTTCTCTTTCAGAGAAACGCATGTGAGTTTCTGGTGAATGCTTGTAAGTAGCTTAAGGCACTTTCAAAGGAAAGTGATTTTCTCTGAAAGGACAGCATTTAGAAAGTGAAGCAACACTCCATTCACTTCGTGCAGTGAATTGAAGTGTTGGAACAGACTGCTTCTCTTTCAGAGAAACGCATTAGTGTTTCTTGTGAATGCTTGCAAGTTGCTTAAGGCACTTTCAAAGGAAAGTGATTTTCTCTGAAAGGACAGCATTTAGAAAGTGAAGCAACACTCCATTCACTTCGCACAGTGAATTGAAGTGTTGGAACAGACTGCTTCTCTTTCAGAGAAATGCATGTGAGTTTCTGTTGAATGCTTGTAAGTAGCTTAAGGCACTTTCAAAGGAAAGTGATTTTCTCTGAAAGGACAGCATTTAGAAAGTGAAGCAACACTCCATTCACTTCGCACAGTGAATTGAAGTGTTGGAACAGACTGCTTCTCTTTCAGAGAAACGCATGTGAGTTTCTGGTGAATGCTTGTAAGTAGCTTAAGGCACTTTCAAAGGAAAGTGATTTTCTCTGAAAGGACAGCATTTAGAAAGTGAAGCAACACTCCATTCACTTCGAACAGTGAATTGAAGTGTTGGAACAGACTGCTTCTCTTTCAGAGAAATGCATGTGAGTTTCTGGTGAATGCTTGTAAGTAGCTTAAGGCACTTTCAAAGGAAAGTGATTTTCTCTGAAAGGACAGCATTTAGAAAGTGAGGCAGCACTCCATTCACTTCACACAGTGAATTGAAGTGTTGGAACATACTGCTTCTCTTTCAGAGAAATGCATGTGAGTTTCTTCCTAATGCTTGCAAGTAGCTTAAGGCACTTTCAAAGGAAAGTGATTTTCTCTGAAAGGACAGCATTTAGAAAGTGAGGCAACACTCCATTCACTTCGCACAGTGAATTGAAGTGTTGGAACAGACTGCTTCTCTTTCAGAGAAATGCATGTGAGTTTCTTCCTAATGCTTGCAAGTAGCTTAAGGCACTTTCAAAGGAAAGTGATTTTCTCTGAAAGGACAGCATTTAGAACGTGAAGCAACACTCCATTCACTTCGAACAGTGAATTGAAGTGTTGGAACAGACTGCTTCTCTTTCAGAGAAATGCATGTGAGTTTCTGGTGAATGCTTGAAAGTAGTTTAAGGCACTTTCAAAGGAAAGTGATTTTCTCTGAAAGGACAGCATTTAGAAAGTGAAGCAACACTCCATTCACTTCGAACAGTGAATTGAAGTGTTGGAACAGACTGCTTCTCTTTCAGAGAAACGCATGTGAGTTTCTTCCTAATGCTTGCAAGTAGCTTAAGGCACTTTCAAAGGAAAGTGATTTTCTCTGAAAGGACAGCATTTAGAAAGTGAGGCAACACTCCATTCACTTCGCACAGTGAATTGAAGTGTTGGAACAGACTGCTTCTCTTTCAGAGAAATGCATGTGAGTTTCTTGTGAATGCTTGCAAGTAGCTTAAGGCGCTTTCAAAGGAAAGTGATTTTCTCTGAAAGGACAGCATTTAGAACGTGAAGCAACACTCCATTCACTTCGCACAGTGAATGGAAGTGTTGGAACCGACTGCTACTCTTTCAGAGAAACGCATGTGAGTTTCTGGTGAATGCTTGTAAGAAGCTTAAGGCACTTTCAAAGGAAAGTGATTTTCTCTGAAAGGACAGCATTTAGAAAGTGAAGCAACACTCCATTCACTTCGTGCAGTGAATTGAAGTGTTGGAACAGACTGCTTCTCTTTCAGAGAAACGCATTAGTGTTTCTTGTGAATGCTTGCAAGTTGCTTAAGGCACTTTCAAAGGAAAGTGATTTTCTCTGAAAGGACAGCATTTAGAAAGTGAAGCAACACTCCATTCACTTCGCACAGTGAATTGAAGTGTTGGAACAGACTGCTTCTCTTTCAGAGAAATGCATGTGAGTTTCTGTTGAATGCTTGTAAGTAGCTTAAGGCACTTTCAAAGGAAAGTGATTTTCTCTGAAAGGACAGCATTTAGAAAGTGAAGCAACACTCCATTCACTTCGCACAGTGAATTGAAGTGTTGGAACAGACTGCTTCTCTTTCAGAGAAACGCATGTGAGTTTCTTCCTAATGCTTGCAAGTAGCTTAAGGCACTTTCAAAGGAAAGTGATTTTCTCAGAAAGGACAGCATTTAGAAAGTGAAGCAACACTCCATTCACTTCGCACAGTGAATTGAAGTGTTGGAACAGACTGCTTCTCTTTCAGAGAAACGCATGTGAGTTTCTTCCTAATGCTTGCAAGTAGCTTAAGGCACTTTCAAAGGAAAGTGATTTTCTCTGAAAGGACAGCATTTAGAAAGTGAAGCAACACTCCATTCACTTCGCACAGTGAATTAAAGTGTTGGAACAGACTGCTTCTCTTTCAGAGAAACGCATGTGAGTTTCTTCCTAATGCTTGCAAGTAGCTTAAGGCACTTTCAAAGGAAAGTGATTTTCTCTGAAAGGACAGCATTTAGAAAGTGAAGCAACACTCCATTCACTTCGCACAGTGAATTGAAGTGTTGGAACAGACTGCTTCTCTTTCAGAGAAACGCATGTGAGTTTCTTCCTAATGCTTGCAAGTAGCTTAAGGCACTTTCAAAGGAAAGTGATTTTCTCTGACAGGACAGCATTTAGAAAGTGAAGCAACACTCCATTCACTTCGCACAGTGAATTGAAGTATTGGAACAGACTGCTTCTCTTTCAGAGAAACGCATGTGAGTTTCTGGTGAATGCTTGTAAGTAGCTTAAGGCACTTTCAAAGGAAAGTGATTTTCTCTGAAAGGACAGCATTTAGAAAGTGAAGCAACACTCCATTCACTTCGCACAGTGAATTGAAGTGTTGGAACTGACTGCTTCTCTTTCAGAGAAACGCATGTGAGTTTGTTGTGAATTCTTGCAAGTTGCTTAAGGCACTTTCAAAGGAAAGTGATTTTCTCTGAAAGGACAGCGTTTAGAAAGTGAAGCAACACTCCATTCACTTCGCACAGTGAATTGAAGTGTTGGAACAGACTGCTTCTCTTTCAGAGAAACGCATGTGAGTTTCTGGTGAATGCTTGTAAGTAGCTTAAGACACTTTCAAAGAAAGTGATTTTCTCTGAAAGGACAGCATTTAGAAAGTGAAGCAACACTCCATTCACTTCGCACAGTGAATTGAAGTGTTGGAACAGACTGCTTCTCTTTCAGAGAAATGCATGTGAGTTTCTGTTGAATGCTTGTAAGTAGCTTAAGGCACTTTCAAAGGAAAGTGATTTTCTCTGAAAGGACAGCATTTAGAAAGTGAAGCAACACTCCATTCACTTCGCACAGTGAATTGAAGTGTTGGAACAGACTGCTTCTCTTTCAGAGAAACGCATGTGAGATTCTTCCTAATGCTTGCAAGTAGCTTAAGGCACTTTCAAAGGAAAGTGATTTTCTCTGAAAGGACAGCATTTAGAAAGTGAGGCAACACTCCATTCACTTCACACAGTGAATTGAAGTGTTGGAACAGACTGCTTCTCTTTCAGAGAAACGCATGTGAGTTTCTTCCTAATGCTTGCAAGTAGCTTAAGGCACTATCAAAGGAAAGTGATTTTCTCTGAAAGGACAGCATTTAGAAAGTGAAGCAACACTCCATTCACTTCGCACAGTGAATTGAAGTGTTGGAACTGACTGCTTCTCTTTCAGAGAAACGCATGTGAGTTTTTTGTGAATGCTTGAAAGTAGTTTAAGGCACTTTCAAAGGAAAGTGATTTTCTCTGAAAGAACAGCATTTAGAAAGTGAGGCAACACTCCATTCACTTCGCACAGTGAATTGAAGTGTTGGAACAGACTGCTTCTCTTTCAGAGAAATGCATGTGAGTTTCTTCCTAATGCTTGCAAGTAGCTTAAGGCACTTTCAAAGGAAAGTGATTTTCTCTGAAAGGACAGCATTTAGAAAGTGAAGCAACACTCCATTCACTTCGTGCAGTGAATTGAAGTGTTGGAACAGAGTGCTTCTCTTTCATAGAAACGCATTAGTGTTTCTTGTGAATGCTTGCAAGTTGCTTAAGGCACTTTCAAAGGAAAGTGATTTTCTCTGAAAGGACATAATTTAGAAAGGGAAGCAACACTCCATTCACTTCGCACAGTGAATTGAAGTGTTGGAACAGACTGCTTCTCTTTCAGAGAAATGCATGTGAGTTTCTTGTGAATGCTTGCAAGTAGCTTAAGGCACTTTCAAAGGAAAGTGATTTTCTCTGAAAGGACAGCATTTAGAACGTGAAGCAACACTCCATTCACTTCGCACAGTGAATGGAAGTGTTGGAACCGACTGCTACTCTTTCAGAGAAACGCATGTGAGTTTCTGGTGAATGCTTGTAAGAAGCTTAAGGCACTTTCAAAGGAAAGTGATTTTCTCTGAAAGGACAGCATTTAGAAAGTGAAGCAACACTCCATTCACTTCGTGCAGTGAATTGAAGTGTTGGAACAGACTGCTTCTCTTTCAGAGAAACGCATTAGTGTTTCTTGTGAATGCTTGCAAGTTGCTTAAGGCACTTTCAAAGGAAAGTGATTTTCTCTGAAAGGACAGCATTTAGAAAGTGAAGCAACACTCCATTCACTTCGCACAGTGAATTGAAGTGTTGGAACAGACTGCTTCTCTTTCAGAGAAATGCATGTGAGTTTCTGTTGAATGCTTGTAAGTAGCTTAAGGCACTTTCAAAGGAAAGTGATTTTCTCTGAAAGGACAGCATTTAGAAAGTGAAGCAACACTCCATTCACTTCGCACAGTGAATTGAAGTGTTGGAACAGACTGCTTCTCTTTCAGAGAAACGCATGTGAGTTTCTTCCTAATGCTTGCAAGTAGCTTAAGGCACTTTCAAAGGAAAGTGATTTTCTCAGAAAGGACAGCATTTAGAAAGTGAAGCAACACTCCATTCACTTCGCACAGTGAATTGAAGTGTTGGAACAGACTGCTTCTCTTTCAGAGAAACGCATGTGAGTTTCTTCCTAATGCTTGCAAGTAGCTTAAGGCACTTTCAAAGGAAAGTGATTTTCTCTGAAAGGACAGCATTTAGAAAGTGAAGCAACACTCCATTCACTTCGCACAGTGAATTAAAGTGTTGGAACAGACTGCTTCTCTTTCAGAGAAACGCATGTGAGTTTCTTCCTAATGCTTGCAAGTAGCTTAAGGCACTTTCAAAGGAAAGTGATTTTCTCTGAAAGGACAGCATTTAGAAAGTGAAGCAACACTCCATTCACTTCGCACAGTGAATTGAAGTGTTGGAACAGACTGCTTCTCTTTCAGAGAAACGCATGTGAGTTTCTTCCTAATGCTTGCAAGTAGCTTAAGGCACTTTCAAAGGAAAGTGATTTTCTCTGACAGGACAGCATTTAGAAAGTGAAGCAACACTCCATTCACTTCGCAGAGTGAATTGAAGTATTGGAACATACTGCTTCTCTTTCAGAGAAACGCATGTGAGTTTCTGGTGAATGCTTGTAAGTAGCTTAAGGCACTTTCAAAGGAAAGTGATTTTCTCTGAAAGGACAGCATTTAGAAAGTGAAGCAACACTCCATTCACTTCGCACAGTGAATTGAAGTGTTGGAACTGACTGCTTCTCTTTCAGAGAAACGCATGTGAGTTTGTTGTGAATTCTTGCAAGTTGCTTAAGGCACTTTCAAAGGAAAGTGATTTTCTCTGAAAGGACAGCGTTTAGAAAGTGAAGCAACACTCCATTCACTTCGCACAGTGAATTGAAGTGTTGGAACAGACTGCTTCTCTTTAAGAGAAACGCATGTGAGTTTTTTGTGAATGCTTGAAAGTAGTTTAAGGCACTTTCAAAGGAAAGTGATTTTCTCTTAAAGGACAGCAAATAGAAAGTGAAGCAACACTCCATTCACTTCGCACAGTGAATTGAAGTGTTGGAACAGACTGCTTCTCTTTCAAAGAAACGCATGTGAGTTTCTTCCTAATGCTTGAAAGTAGCTTAAGGCACTTTCAAAGGAAAATGTTTTTCTCTGAAAGGACAGCATTTAGAAAGTGAGGCAACACTCCATTCCCTTCATGCAGTGAATTGAAGTGTTGGAACAGAGTGCTTCTCTTTCATAGAAACGCATTAGTGTTTCTTGTGAATGCTTGCAAGTTGCTTAAGGCACTTTCAAAGGAAAGTGATTTTCTCTGAAAGGACATAATTTAGAAAGTGAAGCAACACTCCATTCACTTCGCACAGTGAATTGAAGTGTTGGAACAGACTGCTTCTCTTTCAGAGAAGCGCATGTGAGTTTTTTGTGAATGCTTGAAAGTAGTTTAAGGCACTTTCAAAGGAAAGTGATTTTCACTGAAAGGACAGCATTTAGAAAGTGAGGCAACACTCCATTCACTTCGCACAGTGAATTGAAGTGTTGGAACAGACTGCTTCTCTTTCAGAGAAACGCATGTGAGCTTCTTCCTAATGCTTGCAAGTAGCTTAATGCACTTTCAAAGGAAAGTGATTTTCTCTGAAAGGACAGCATTTAGAAAGTGAAGCAACACTCCATTCACTTCGTGCAGTGAATTGAAGTGTTGGAACAGAGTGCTTCTCTTTCATAGAAACGCATTAGTGTTTCTTGTGAATGCTTGTAAATTGCTTAAGGCACTTTCAAAGGAAAGTGATTTTCTCTGAAAGGACATAATTTAGAAAGTGAAGCAACACTCCATTCACTTCGCACAGTGAATGGAAGTGTTGGAACAGACTGCGTCTCTTTCAGATAAATGCATGTTATTTTCTGTTGAATGCTTGTAAGTAGCTTAAGGCACTTTCAAAGGAAAGTGATTTTCTCTGAAAGGACAGCACTTAGAAAGTGAAGCAACACTCCATTCACTTCGCAGAGTGAATTGAAGTGTTGGAACGGACTGCTTCACTTTCAGAGAAACGCATGTGAGTTTCTGGTGAATGCTTGTAAGTAGCTTAAGGCACTTTCAAAGGAAAGTGATTTTCTATGAGATGACAGCATTTAGAAAGTGAGGCAACACTCCATTCACTTCACACAGTGAATTAAAGTGTTGGAACAGACTGCTTGTCTTTCAGAGAAACGCATGTGAGTTTCTTCCTAATGCTTGCAAGTAGCTTAAGGCACTTTCAAAGGAAAGTGATTTTCTCAGAAAGGACAGCATTTAGAAAGTGAAGCAACACTCCATTCACTTCGCACAGTGAATTGAAGTGTTGGAACAGACTGCTTCTCTTTCAGAGAAACGCATGTGAGTTTCTGGTGAATGCTTGTAAGTAGTTTAAGGCACTTTCAAAGGAAAGTGATTTTCTCAGAAAGGACAGCATTTAGAAAGTGAAGCAACACTCCATTCACTTCGCACAGTGAATTGAAGTGTTGGAACAGACTGCTTCTCTTTCAGAGAAACGCATGTGAGTTTCTGGTGAATGCTTGTAAGTAGTTTAAGGCACTTTCAAAGGAAAGTGATTTTCTCTGAAAGGACAGCATTTAGAAAGTGAAGCAACACTCCATTCACTTCGTGCAGTGAATTGAAGTGTTGGAACAGAGTGCTTCTCTTTCATAGAAACGCATTAGTGTTTCTTGTGTATGCTTCAAGTTGCTTAAGGCACTTTCAAAGGAAAGTGATTTTCTCTGAAAGGACATAATTTAGAAAGTGAAGCAACACTCCATTCACTTCGCACAGTGAATTGAAGTGTTGGAACAGACTGCTTCTCTTTCAGAGAAACGCATGTGAGTTTGTTGTGAATTCTTGCAAGTTGCTTAAGGCACTTTCAAAGGAAAGTGATTTTTTCTGAAAGGAGAGCATTTAGAAAGTGAAGCAACACTCCATTCACTTCGCACAGTGAATTGAAGTGTTGGAACAGACTGCTTCTCTTTAAGAGAAACGCATGTGAGTTTTTTGTGAATGCTTGAAAGTAGTTTAAGGCACTTTCAAAGGAAAGTGATTTTCTCTTAAAGGACAGCATTTAGAAAGTGAAGCAGCACTCCATTCACTTCGCCCAGTGAATTGAAGTGTTGGAACCGACTGCTTCTCTTTCAGAGAAACGCTTGTGAGTTTCTGTTGAATGCTTGTAAGTAGCTTAAGGCACTTTCAAAGGAAAGTGATTTTCTCTGAAAGGACAGCATTTAGAAAGTGAAGCAACACTCCATTCACTTCGCACAGTGAATTGAAGTGTTGGAACAGACTGCTTCTCTTTCAGAGAAATGCATGTGAGTTTCTGTTGAATGCTTGTAAGTAGCTTAAGGTACTTTCAAAGGAAAGTGATTTTCTCTGAAAGGACAGCATTTAGAAAGTGAAGCAACACTCCATTCACTTCGCACAGTGAATTGAAGTGTTGGAACAGACTGCTTCTCTTTCAGAGAAACGCATGTGAGCTTCTTCCTAATGCTTGCAAGTAGCTTAAGGCACTTTCAAAGGAAAGTGATTTTCTCTGAAAGGACAGCATTTAGAAAGTGAGGCAACACTCCATTCACTTCGCACAGTGAATTGAAGTGTTGGAACAGACTGCTTCTCTTTCAGAGAAACGCATGTGAGTTTCTTCCTAATGCTTGCAAGTAGCTTAAGGCACTATCAAAGGAAAGTGATTTTCTCTGAAAGGACAGCATTTGGAAAGTGAAGCAACACTCCATTCACTTCGCACAGTGAATTGAAGTGTTGGAACAGACTGCTTCTCTTTCAGAGAAGTGCATGTGAGTTTTTTGTGAATGCTTGAAAGTAGTTTAAGGCACTTTCAAAGGAAAGTGATTTTCTCTGAAAGAACAGCATTTAGAAAGTGAGGCAACACTCCATTCACTTCGCACAGTGAATTGAAGTGTTGGAACAGACTGCTTCTCTTTCAGAGAAATGCATGTGAGTTTCTTCCTAATGCTTGCAAGTAGCTTAAGGCACTTTCAAAGGAAAGTGATTTTCTCTGAAAGGACAGCATTTAGAAAGTGAAGCAACACTCCATTCACTTCGTGCAGTGAATTGAAGTGTTGGAACAGAGTGCTTCTCTTTCATAGAAACGCATTAGTGTTTCTTGTGAATGCTTGCAAGTTGCTTAAGGCACTTTCAAAGGAAAGTGATTTTCTCTGAAAGGACATAATTTATAAAGGGAAGCAACACTCCATTCACTTCGCACAGTGAACTGAAGTGTTGGAACAGACTGCTTCTCTTTCAGAGAAATGCATGTGAGTTTCTGTTGAATGCTTGTAAGTAGCTTAAGGCACTTTCAAAGGAAAGTGATTTTCTCTGAAAGGACAGCATTTAGAAAGTGAAGCAACACTCCATTCACTTCGCAGAGTGAATTGAAGTGTTGGAACAGACTGCTTCACTTTCAGAGAAACGCATTTGAGTTTCTGTTGAATGCTTGTAAGTAGCTTAAGGCACTTTCAAAGAAAGTGATCTTCTCTGAGATGACAGCATTTAGAAAGTGAGGCAACACTCCATTCACTTCACACAGTGAATTGAAGTGTTGGAACAGACTGCTTCTCTTTCAGAGAAACGCATGTGTGTTTCTTCCTAATGCTTGCAAGTAGTTTAAGGCACTTTGAAAGAAAGTGATTTTCTCAGAAAGGACAGCATTTAGAAAGTGAAGCAACACTCCATTCACTTCGCACAGTGAATTGAAGTGTTGGAACAGACTGCTTCTCTTTCAGAGAAACGCATGTGAGTTTCTTCCTAATGCTTGCAAGTAGCTTAAGGCACTTTCAAAGGAAAGTGATTTTCTCTGAAAAGACAGCATTTACAAAGTGAAGCAACACTCCATTCACTTCGCACAGTGAATTGAAGTGTTGGAACAGACTGCTTCTCTTTCAGAGAAACGCATGTGAGTTTCTGTTGAATGCTTGTAAGTAGCTTAAGGTACTTTCAAAGGAAAGTGATTTTCTCTGAAAGGACAGCATTTAGAAAGTGAAGCAACACTCCATTCACTTCGAACAGTGAATTGAAGTGTTGGAACAGACTGCTTCTCTTTCAGAGAAATGCATGTGAGTTTCTGGTGAATGCTTGAAAGTAGCTTAAGGCACTTTCAAAGGAAAGTGATTTTCTCTGAAAGGACAGCATTTAGAAAGTGAAGCAATACTCCATTCACTTCACACAGTGAATTGAAGTGTTGGAACAGACTGCTTCTCTTTCAGAGAAACGCATGTGAGTTTCTTCCTAATGCTTGCAAGTAGCTTAAGGCACTTTCAAAGGAAAGTGATTTTCTCTGAAAGGACAGCATTTAGAAAGTGAGGCAACACTCCATTCACTTCGCACAGTGAATTGAAGTGTTGGAACAGACTGCTTCTCTTTCAGAGAAATGCATGTGAGTTTCTTGTGAATGCTTGCAAGTAGCTTAAGGCACTTTCAAAGGAAAGTGATTTTCTCTGAAAGGACAGCATTTAGAACGTGAAGCAACACTCCATTCACTTCGCACAGTGAATGGAAGTGTTGGAACCGACTGCTACTCTTTCAGAGAAACGCATGTGAGTTTCTGGTGAATGCTTGTAAGAAGCTTAAGGCACTTTCAAAGGAAAGTGATTTTCTCTGAAAGGACAGCATTTAGAAAGTGAAGCAACACTCCATTCACTTCGTGCAGTGAATTGAAGTGTTGGAACAGACTGCTTCTTTTTCAGAGAAATGCATGTGAGTTTCTGTTGAATGCTTGTAAGTAGCTTAAGGCACTTTCAAAGGAAAGTGATTTTCTCTGAAAGGACAGCATTTAGAAAGTGAAGCAACACTCCATTCACTTCGCACAGTGAATGGAAGTGTTGGAACAGACTGCGTCTCTTTCAGATAAATGCATGTTATTTTCTGTTGAATGCTTGTAAGTAGCTTAAGGCACTTTCAAAGGAAAGTGATTTTCTCTGAAAGGACAGCACTTAGAAAGTGAAGCAACACTCCATTCACTTCGCAGAGTGAATTGAAGTGTTGGAACGGACTGCTTCACTTTCAGAGAAACGCATGTGAGTTTCTGGTGAATGCTTGTAAGTAGCTTAAGGCACTTTCAAAGGAAAGTGATTTTCTATGAGATGACAGCATTTAGAAAGTGAGGCAACACTCCATTCACTTCACACAGTGAATTAAAGTGTTGGAACAGACTGCTTGTCTTTCAGAGAAACGCATGTGAGTTTCTTCCTAATGCTTGCAAGTAGCTTAAGGCACTTTCAAAGGAAAGTGATTTTCTCAGAAAGGACAGCATTTAGAAAGTGAAGCAACACTCCATTCACTTCGCACAGTGAATTCAAGTGTTGGAACAGACTGCTTCTCTTTCAGAGAAACGCATGTGAGTTTCTTCCTAATGCTTGCAAGTAGCTTAAGGCACTTTCAAAGGAAAGTGATTTTCTCAGAAAGGACAGCATTTAGAAAGTGAAGCAACACTCCATTCACTTCGCACAGTGAATTGAAGTGTTGGAACAGACTGCTTCTCTTTCAGAGAAACGCATGTGAGTTTCTGGTGAATGCTTGTAAGCAGCTTAAGGCACTTTCAAAGGAAAGTGATTTTCTCTGAAAGGACAGCATTTAGAAAGTGAAGCAACACTCCCTTCACTTCGAACAGTGAATTGAAGTGTTGGAACAGACTGCTTCTCTTTCAGAGAAATGCATGTGAGTTTCTGTTGAATGCTTGTAAGTAGCTTAAGGCACTTTCAAAGCAAAGTGATTTTCTCTGAAAGGACAGCATTTAGAAAGTGAGGCAACACTCCATTCACTTCACACAGTGAATTGAAGTGTTGGAACAGACTGCTTCTCTTTCAGAGAAACGCATGTGAGTTTCTTCCTAATGCTTGCAAGTAGCTTAAGGCACTTTCAAAGGAAAGTGATTTTCTCTGAAAGGACAGCATTTAGAAAGTGAAGCAACACTCCCTTCACTTCGCACAGTGAATTGAAGTGTTGGAACAGACTGCTTCTCTTTCAGAGAAACGCATGTGAGTTTCTGTTGAATGCTTGTAAGTAGCTTAAGGCACTTTGAAAGGAAAGTGATTTTCTCTGAAAGGACAGCATTTAGAAAGTGAAGCAACACTCCATTCACTTCGCAGAGTGAATTGAAGTATTGGAACAGACTGCTTCTCTTTCAGAGAAACGCATGTGAGTTTCTGGTGAATGCTTGTAAGTAGTTTAAGGCACTTTCAAAGGAAAGTGATTTTCTCTGAAAGGACAGCATTTAGAAAGTGAAGCAACACTCCATTCACTTCGCACAGTGAATTGAAGTGTTGGAACAGACTGCTTCTCTTTCAGAGAAACGCATGTGAGTTTCTGTTGAATGCTTGTAAGTAGTTTAAGGCACTTTCAAAGGAAAGTGATTTTCTCTGAAAGGACAGCATTTAGAAAGTGAAGCAACACTCCATTCACTTCGTGCAGTGAATTGAAGTGTTGGAACAGAGTGCTTCTCTTTCATAGAAACGCATTAGTGTTTCTTGTGTATGCTTCAAGTTGCTTAAGGCACTTTCAAAGGAAAGTGATTTTCTCTGAAAGGACATAATTTAGAAAGTGAAGCAACACTCCATTCACTTCGCACAGTGAATTGAAGTGTTGGAACAGACTGCTTCTCTTTCAGAGAAACGCATGTGAGTTTGTTGTGAATTCTTGCAAGTTGCTTAAGGCACTTTCAAAGGAAAGTGATTTTTTCTGAAAGGACAGCATTTAGAAAGTGAAGCAACACTCCATTCACTTCGCACAGTGAATTGAAGTGTTGGAACAGACTGCTTCTCTTTAAGAGAAACGCATGTGAGTTTTTTGTGAATGCTTGAAAGTAGTTTAAGGCACTTTCAAAGGAAAGTGATTTTCTCTTAAAGGACAGCATTTAGAAAGTGAAGCAGCACTCCATTCACTTCGCCCAGTGAATTGAAGTGTTGGAACCGACTGCTTCTCTTTCAGAGAAACGCTTGTGAGTTTCTGTTGAATGCTTGTAAGTAGCTTAAGGCACTTTCAAAGGAAAGTGATTTTCTCTGAAAGGACAGCATTTAGAAAGTGAAGCAACACTCCATTCACTTCGCACAGTGAATTGAAGTGTTGGAACAGACTGCTTCTCTTTCAGAGAAATGCATGTGAGTTTCTGTTGAATGCTTGTAAGTAGCTTAAGGTACTTTCAAAGGAAAGTGATTTTCTCTGAAAGGACAGCATTTAGAAAGTGAAGCAACACTCCATTCACTTCGCACAGTGAATTGAAGTGTTGGAACAGACTGCTCTCTTTCAGAGAAACGCATGTGAGATTCTTCCTAATGCTTGCAAGTAGCTTAAGGCACTTTCAAAGGAAAGTGATTTTCTCTGAAAGGACAGCATTTAGAAAGTGAGGCAACACTCCATTCACTTCGCACAGTGAATTGAAGTGTTGGAACAGACTGCTTCTCTTTCAGAGAAACGCATGTGAGTTTCTTCCTAATGCTTGCAAGTAGCTTAAGGCACTATCAAAGGAAAGTGATTTTCTCTGAAAGGACAGCATTTAGAAAGTGAAGCAACACTCCATTCACTTCGCACAGTGAATTGAAGTGTTGGAACAGACTGCTTCTCTTTCAGAGAAGTGCATGTGAGTTTTTTGTGAATGCTTGAAAGTAGTTTAAGGCACTTTCAAAGGAAAGTGATTTTCTCTGAAAGAACAGCATTTAGAAAGTGAGGCAACACTCCATTCACTTCGCACAGTGAATTGAAGTGTTGGAACAGACTGCTTCTCTTTCAGAGAAATGCATGTGAGTTTCTTCCTAATGCTTGCAAGTAGCTTAAGGCACTTTCAAAGGAAAGTGATTTTCTCTGAAAGGACAGCATTTAGAAAGTGAAGCAACACTCCATTCACTTCGTGCAGTGAATTGAAGTGTTGGAACAGAGTGCTTCTCTTTCATAGAAACGCATTAGTGTTTCTTGTGAATGCTTGCAAGTTGCTTAAGGCACTTTCAAAGGAAAGTGATTTTCTCTGAAAGGACATAATTTAGAAAGGGAAGCAACACTCCATTCACTTCGCACAGTGAATTGAAGTGTTGGAACAGACTGCTTCTCTTTCAGAGAAATGCATGTGAGTTTCTGTTGAATGCTTGTAAGTAGCTTAAGGCACTTTCAAAGGAAAGTGATTTTCTCTGAAAGGACAGCATTTAGAAAGTGAAGCAACACTCCATTCACTTCGCAGAGTGAATTGAAGTGTTGGAACAGACTGCTTCACTTTCAGAGAAACGCATGTGAGTTTCTGTTGAATGCTTGTAAGTAGCTTAAGGCACTTTCAAAGGAAAGTGATCTTCTCTGAGATGACAGCATTTAGAAAGTGAGGCAACACTCCATTCACTTCACACAGTGAATTGAAGTGTTGGAACAGACTGCTTCTCTTTCAGAGAAACGCATGTGTGTTTCTTCCTAATGCTTGCAAGTAGTTTAAGGCACTTTGAAAGGAAAGTGATTTTCTCAGAAAGGACAGCATTTAGAAAGTGAAGCAACACTCCATTCACTTCGCACAGTGAATTGAAGTGTTGGAACAGACTGCTTCTCTTTCAGAGAAACGCATGTGAGTTTCTTCCTAATGCTTGCAAGTAGCTTAAGGCACTTTCAAAGGAAAGTGATTTTCTCTGAAAAGACAGCATTTACAAAGTGAAGCAACACTCCATTCACTTCGCACAGTGAATTGAAGTGTTGGAACAGACTGCTTCTCTTTCAGAGAAACGCATGTGAGTTTCTGTTGAATGCTTGTAAGTAGCTTAAGGTACTTTCAAAGGAAAGTGATTTTCTCTGAAAGGACAGCATTTAGAAAGTGAAGCAACACTCCATTCACTTCGAACAGTGAATTGAAGTGTTGGAACAGACTGCTTCTCTTTCAGAGAAATGCATGTGAGTTTCTGGTGAATGCTTGAAAGTAGCTTAAGGCACTTTCAAAGGAAAGTGATTTTCTCTGAAAGGACAGCATTTAGAAAGTGAAGCAACACTCCATTCACTTCACACAGTGAATTGAAGTGTTGGAACAGACTGCTTCTCTTTCAGAGAAACGCATGTGAGTTTCTTCCTAATGCTTGCAAGTAGCTTATGGCACTTTCAAAGGAAAGTGATTTTCTCTGAAAGGACAGCATTTAGAAAGTGAGGCAACACTCCATTCACTTCGCACAGTGAATTGAAGTGTTGGAACAGACTGCTTCTCTTTCAGAGAAATGCATGTGAGTTTCTTGTGAATGCTTGCAAGTAGCTTAAGGCACTTTCAAAGGAAAGTGATTTTCTCTGAAAGGACAGCATTTAGAACGTGAAGCAACACTCCATTCACTTCGCACAGTGAATAGAAGTGTTGGAACCGACTGCTACTCTTTCAGAGAAACGCATGTGAGTTTCTGGTGAATGCTTGTAAGAAGCTTAAGGCACTTTCAAAGGAAAGTGATTTTCTCTGAAAGGACAGCATTTAGAAAGTGAAGCAACACTCCATTCACTTCGTGCAGTGAATTGAAGTGTTGGAACAGACTGCTTCTCTTTCAGAGAAACGCATTAGTGTTTCTTGTGAATGCTTGCAAGTTGCTTAAGGCACTTTCAAAGGAAAGTGATTTTCTCTGAAAGGACAGCATTTAGAAAGTGAAGCAACACTCCATTCACTTCGCACAGTGAATTGAAGTGTTGGAACAGACTGCTTCTCTTTCAGAGAAATGCATGTGAGTTTCTGTTGAATGCTTGTAAGTAGCTTAAGGCACTTTCAAAGGAAAGTGATTTTCTCTGAAAGGACAGCATTTAGAAAGTGAAGCAACACTCCATTCACTTCGCACAGTGAATTGAAGTGTTGGAACAGACTGCTTCTCTTTCAGAGAAACGCATGTGAGTTTCTTCCTAATGCTTGCAAGTAGCTTAAGGCACTTTCAAAGGAAAGTGATTTTCTCTGAAAGGACAGCATTTAGAAAGTGAAGCAACACTCCATTCACTTCGCACAGTGAATTAAAGTGTTGGAACAGACTGCTTCTCTTTCAGAGAAACGCATGTGAGTTTCTTCCTAATGCTTGCAAGTAGCTTAAGGCACTTTCAAAGGAAAGTGATTTTCTCTGAAAGGACAGCATTTAGAAAGTGAAGCAACACTCCATTCACTTCGCACAGTGAATTGAAGTGTTGGAACAGACTGCTTCTCTTTCAGAGAAACGCATGTGAGTTTCTTCCTAATGCTTGCAAGTAGCTTAAGGCACTTTCAAAGGAAAGTGATTTTCTCTGAAAGGACAGCATTTAGAAAGTGAAGCAACACTCCATTCACTTCGCAGAGTGAATTGAAGTATTGGAACAGACTGCTTCTCTTTCAGAGAAACGCATGTGAGTTTCTGGTGAATGCTTGTAAGTAGCTTAAGGCACTTTCAAAAGAAAGTGATTTTCTCTGAAAGGACAGCATTTAGAAAGTGAAGCAACACTCCATTCACTTCGCACAGTGAATTGAAGTGTTGGAACTGACTGCTTCTCTTTCAGAGAAACGCATGTGAGTTTGTTGTGAATTCTTGCAAGTTGCTTAAGGCACTTTCAAAGGAAAGTGATTTTCTCTGAAAGGACAGCGTTTAGAAAGTGAAGCAACACTCCATTCACTTCGCACAGTGAATTGAAGTGTTGGAACAGACTGCTTCTCTTTAAGAGAAACGCATGTGAGTTTTTTGTGAATGCTTGAAAGTAGTTTAAGGCACTTTCAAAGGAAAGTGATTTTCTCTTAAAGGACAGCAAATAGAAAGTGAAGCAACACTCCATTCACTTCGCACAGTGAATTGAAGTGTTGGAACAGACTGCTTCTCTTTCAGAGAAACGCATGTGAGTTTCTTCCTAATGCTTGAAAGTAGCTTAAGGCACTTTCAAAGGAAAATGTTTTTCTCTGAAAGGACAGCATTTAGAAAGTGAGGCAACACTCCATTCCCTTCATGCAGTGAATTGAAGTGTTGGAACAGAGTGCTTCTCTTTCATAGAAACGCATTAGTGTTTCTTGTGAATGCTTGCAAGTTGCTTAAGGCACTTTCAAAGGAAAGTGATTTTCTCTGAAAGGACATAATTTAGAAAGTGAAGCAACACTCCATTCACTTCGCACAGTGAATTGAAGTGTTGGAACAGACTGCTTCTCTTTCAGAGAAGCGCATGTGAGTTTTTTGTGAATGCTTGAAAGTAGTTTAAGGCACTTTCAAAGGAAAGTGTTTTTCACTGAAAGGACAGCATTTAGAAAGTGAGGCAACACTCCATTCACTTCGCACAGTGAATTGAAGTGTTGGAACAGACTGCTTCTCTTTCAGAGAAACGCATGTGAGTTTCTTCCTAATGCTTGCAAGTAGCTTAAGGCACTTTCAAAGGAAAGTGATTTTCTCTGAAAGGACAGCATTTAGAAAGTGAAGCAACACTCCATTCACTTCGTGCAGTGAATTGAAGTGTTGGAACAGAGTGCTTCTCTTTCATAGAAACGCATTAGTGTTTCTTGTGAATGCTTGTAAATTGCTTAAGGCACTTTCAAAGGAAAGTGATTTTCTCTGAAAGGACATAATTTAGAAAGTGAAGCAACACTCCATTCACTTCGCACAGTGAATTGAAGTGTTGGAACAGACTGCGTCTCTATCAGATAAATGCATGTTATTTTCTGTTGAATGCTTGTAAGTAGCTTAAGGCACTTTCAAAGGAAAGTGATTTTCTCTGAAAGGACAGCACTTAGAAAGTGAAGCAACACTCCATTCACTTCGCAGAGTGAATTGAAGTGTTGGAACGGACTGCTTCACTTTCAGAGAAACGCATGTGAGTTTCTGGTGAATGCTTGTAAGTAGCTTAAGGCACTTTCAAAGGAAAGTGATTTTCTCTGAAAGGACAGCATTTAGAAAGTGAGGCAACACTCCATTCACTTCACACAGTGAATTAAAGTGTTGGAACAGACTGCTTGTCTTTCAGAGAAACGCATGTGAGTTTCTTCCTAATGCTTGCAAGTAGCTTAAGGCACTTTCAAAGGAAAGTGATTTTCTCAGAAAGGACAGCATTTAGAAAGTGAAGCAACACTCCATTCACTTCGCACAGTGAATTGAAGTGTTGGAACAGACTGCTTCTCTTTCAGAGAAACGCATGTGAATTTCTTCCTAATGCTTGCAAGTAGCTTAAGGCACTTTCAAAGGAAAGTGATTTTCTCAGAAAGGACAGCATTTAGAATGTGAAGCAACACTCCATTCACTTCGCACAGTGAATTGAAGTGTTGGAACAGACTGCTTCTCTTTCAGAGAAACGCATGTGAGTTTCTGGTGAATTCTTGTAAGCAGCTTAAGGCACTTTCAAAGGAAAGTGATTTTCTCTGAAAGGACAGCATTTAGAAAGTGAGGCAACACTCCATTCACTTCACACAGTGAATTGAAGTGTTGGAACAGACTGCTTCTCTTTCAGAGAAACGCATGTGAGTTTCTTCCTAATGCTTGCAAGTAGCTTAAGGCACTTTCAAAGGAAAGTGATTTTCTCTGAAAGGACAGCATTTAGAAAGTGAAGCAACACTCCCTTCACTTCGCACAGTGAATTGAAGTGTTGGAACAGACTGCTTCTCTTTCAGAGAAACGCATGTGAGTTTCTGTTGAATGCTTGTAAGTAGCTTAAGGCACTTTGAAAGGAAAGTGATTTTCTCTGAAAGGACAGCATTTAGAAAGTGAAGCAACACTCCATTCACTTCGCAGAGTGAATTGAAGTATTGGAACAGACTGCTTCTCTTTCAGAGAAACGCATGTGAGTTTCTGGTGAATGCTTGTAAGTAGTTTAAGGCACTTTCAAAGGAAAGTGATTTTCTCTGAAAGGACAGCATTTAGAAAGTGAAGCAACACTCCATTCACTTCGCACAGTGAATTGAAGTGTTGGAACAGACTGCTTCTCTTTCAGAGAAACGCATGTGAGTTTCTGTTGAATGCTTGTAAGTAGTTTAAGGCACTTTCAAAGGAAAGTGATTTTCTCAGAAAGGACAGCATTTAGAAAGTGAAGCAACACTCCATTCACTTCGTGCAGTGAATTGAAGTGTTGGAACAGAGTGCTTCTCTTTCATAGAAACGCATTAGTGTTTCTTGTGTATGCTTCAAGTTGCTTAAGGCACTTTCAAAGGAAAGTGATTTTCTCTGAAAGGACATAATTTAGAAAGTGAAGCAACACTCCATTCACTTCGCACAGTGAATTGAAGTGTTGGAACAGACTGCTTCTCTTTCAGAGAAACGCATGTGAGTTTGTTGTGAATTCTTGCAAGTTGCTTAAGGCACTTTCAAAGGAAAGTGATTTTTTCTGAAAGGACAGCATTTAGAAAGTGAAGCAACACTCCATTCACTTCGCACAGTGAATTGAAGTGTTGGAACAGACTGCTTCTCTTTAAGAGAAACGCATGTGAGTTTTTTGTGAATGCTTGAAAGTAGTTTAAGGCACTTTCAAAGGAAAGTGATTTTCTCTTAAAGGACAGCATTTAGAAAGTGAAGCAGCACACCATTCACTTCGCCCAGTGAATTGAAGTGTTGGAACCGACTGCTTCTCTTTCAGAGAAACGCTTGTGAGTTTCTGTTGAATGCTTGTAAGTAGCTTAAGGCACTTCCAAAGAAAGTGATTTTCTCTGAAAGGACAGCATTTAGAAAGTGAAGCAACACACCATTCCCTTCGTGCAGTGAATTGAAGTGTTGGAACAGAGTGCTTCTCTTTCATAAAAACGGATTAGTGTTTCTTGTGAATGCTTGTAAGTTGCTTAAGGCACTTTCAAAGGAAAGTGATTTTCTCTGAAAGGACATAATTTAGAAAGTGAAGCAACACTCCATTCACTTCGCACAGTGAATTGAAGTGTTGGAACAGACTGCTTCTCTTTCAGATAAATGCATGTGAGTTTCTGTTGAATGCTTGTAAGTAGCTTAAGGCACTTTCAAAGGAAAGTGATTTTCTCTGAAAAGACAGCACTTAGAAAGTGAAGCAACACTCCATTCACTTCGCACAGTGAATTGAAGTATTGGAACGGACCGCTTCACTTTCAGAGAAACGCATGTGAGTTTCTGTTGAATGCTTGTAAGTAGCTTAAGACACTTTCAAAGGAAAGTGATTTTCTCTGAGATGACAGCATTTAGAAAGTGAGGCAACACTCCATTCACTTCACACAGTGAATTAAAGTGTTGGAACAGACTGCTTGTCTTTCAGAGAAACGCATGTGAGTTTCTTCCTAATGCTTGCAAGTAGCTTAAGGCACTTTCAAAGGAAAGTGATTTTCTCAGAAAGGACAGCATTTAGAAAGTGAAGCAACACTCCATTCACTTCGCACAGTGAATTGAAGTGTTGGAACAGACTGCTTCTCTTTCAGAGAAACGCATGTGAATTTCTTCCTAATGCTTGCAAGTAGCTTAAGGCACTTTCAAAGGAAAGTGATTTTCTCAGAAAGGACAGCATTTAGAAAGTGAAGCAACACTCCATTCACTTCGCACAGTGAATTGAAGTGTTGGAACAGACTGCTTCTCTTTCAGAGAAACGCATGTGAGTTTCTGGTGAATGCTTGTAAGCAGCTTAAGGCACTTTCAAAGGAAAGTGATTTTCTCTGAAAGGACAGCATTTAGAAAGTGAAGCAACACTCCCTTCACTTCGCACAGTGAATTGAAGTGTTGGAACAGACTGCTTCTCTTTCAGAGAAACGCATGTGAGTTTGTTGTGAATGCTTGAAAGTAGTTTAAGGCACTTTCAAAGGAAAGTGATTTTCTCTTAAAGGACAGCAAATAGAAAGTGAAGCAACACTCCATTCACTTCGCACAGTGAATTGAAGTGTTGGAACAGACTGCTTCTCTTTCAGAGAAACGCTTGTGAGTTTCTGTTGAATGCTTGTAAGTAGCTTAAGGCACTTCCAAAGAAAGTGATTTTCTCTGAAAGGACAGCATTTAGAAAGTGAAGCAACACACCATTCCCTTCGTGCAGTGAATTGAAGTGTTGGAACAGAGTGCTTCTCTTTCATAAAAACGGATTAGTGTTTCTTGTGAATGCTTGTAAGTTGCTTAAGGCACTTTCAAAGGAAAGTGATTTTCTCTGAAAGGACATAATTTAGAAAGTGAAGCAACACTCCATTCACTTCGCACAGTGAATTGAAGTGTTGGAACAGACTGCTTCTCTTTCAGATAAATGCATGTGAGTTTCTGTTGAATGCTTGTAAGTAGCTTAAGGCACTTTCAAAGGAAAGTGATTTTCTCTGAAAGGACAGCACTTAGAAAGTGAAGCAACACTCCATTCACTTCGCACAGTGAATTGAAGTATTGGAACGGACTGCTTCACTTTCAGAGAAACGCATGTGAGTTTCTGTTGAATGCTTGTAAGTAGCTTAAGGCACTTTCAAAGGAAAGTGATTTTCTCTGAGATGACAGCATTTAGAAAGTGAGGCAACACTCCATTCACTTCACACAGTGAATTAAAGTGTTGGAACAGACTGCTTGTCTTTCAGAGAAACGCATGTGAGTTTCTTCCTAATGCTTGCAAGTAGCTTAAGGCACTTTCAAAGGAAAGTGATTTTCTCAGAAAGGACAGCATTTAGAAAGTGAAGCAACACTCCATTCACTTCGCACAGTGAATTGAAGTGTTGGAACAGACTGCTTCTCTTTCAGAGAAACGCATGTGAATTTCTTCCTAATGCTTGCAAGTAGCTTAAGGCACTTTCAAAGGAAAGTGATTTTCTCAGAAAGGACAGCATTTAGAAAGTGAAGCAACACTCCATTCACTTCGCACAGTGAATTGAAGTGTTGGAACAGACTGCTTCTCTTTCAGAGAAACGCATGTGAGTTTCTGGTGAATGCTTGTAAGCAGCTTAAGGCACTTTCAAAGGAAAGTGATTTTCTCTGAAAGGACAGCATTTAGAAAGTGAAGCAACACTCCCTTCACTTCGCACAGTGAATTGAAGTGTTGGAACAGACTGCTTCTCTTTCAGAGAAACGCATGTGAGTTTGTTGTGAATGCTTGAAAGTAGTTTAAGGCACTTTCAAAGGAAAGTGATTTTCTCTGAAAGGACAGCATTTAGAAAGTGAAGCAACACTCCATTCACTTCGCACAGTGAATTGAAGTGTTGGAACTGACTGCTTCTCTTTCAGAGAAACGCATGTGAGTTTGTTGTGAATTCTTGCATGTTGCTTAAGGCACTTTCAAAGGAAAGTGATTTTCTCTGAAAGGACAGCGTTTAGAAAGTGAAGCAACACTCCATTCACTTCGCACAGTGAATTGAAGTGTTGGAACAGACTGCTTCTCTTTAAGAGAAACGCATGTGAGTTTTTTGTGAATGCTTGAAAGTAGTTTAAGGCACTTTCAAAGGAAAGTGATTTTCTCTTAAAGGACAGCAAATAGAAAGTGAAGCAACACTCCATTCACTTCGCACAGTGAATTGAAGTGTTGGAACAGACTGCTTCTCTTTCAGAGAAACGCATGTGAGTTTCTTCCTAATGCTTGAAAGTAGCTTAAGGCACTTTCAAAGGAAAATGTTTTTCTCTGAAAGGACAGCATTTAGAAAGTGAGGCAACACTCCATTCCCTTCATGCAGTGAATTGAAGTGTTGGAACAGAGTGCTTCTCTTTCATAGAAACGCATTAGTGTTTCTTGTGAATGCTTGCAAGTTGCTTAAGGCACTTTCAAAGGAAAGTGATTTTCTCTGAAAGGACATAATTTAGAAAGTGAAGCAACACTCCATTCACTTCGCACAGTGAATTGAAGTGTTGGAACAGACTGCTTCTCTTTCAGAGAAGCGCATGTGAGTTTTTTGTGAATGCTTGAAAGTAGTTTAAGGCACTTTCAAAGGAAAGTGATTTTCACTGAAAGGACAGCATTTAGAAAGTGAGGCAACACTCCATTCACTTCGCACAGTGAATTGAAGTGTTGGAACAGACTGCTTCTCTTTCAGAGAAACGCATGTGAGTTTCTTCCTAATGCTTGCAAGTAGCTTAAGGCACTTTCAAAGGAAAGTGATTTTCTCTGAAAGGACAGCATTTAGAAAGTGAAGCAACACTCCATTCACTTCGTGCAGTGAATTGAAGTGTTGGAACAGAGTGCTTCTCTTTCATAGAAACGCATTAGTGTTTCTTGTGAATGCTTGTAAATTGCTTAAGGCACTTTCAAAGGAAAGTGATTTTCTCTGAAAGGACATAATTTAGAAAGTGAAGCAACACTCCATTCACTTCGCACAGTGAATTGAAGTGTTGGAACAGACTGCGTCTCTTTCAGATAAATGCATGTTATTTTCTGTTGAATGCTTGTAAGTAGCTTAAGGCACTTTCAAAGGAAAGTGATTTTCTCTGAAAGGACAGCACTTAGAAAGTGAAGCAACACTCCATTCACTTCGCAGAGTGAATTGAAGTGTTGGAACGGACTGCTTCACTTTCAGAGAAACGCATGTGAGTTTCTGGTGAATGCTTGTAAGTAGCTTAAGGCACTTTCAAAGGAAAGTGATTTTCTATGAGATGACAGCATTTAGAAAGTGAGGCAACACTCCATTCACTTCACACAGTGAATTAAAGTGTTGGAACAGACTGCTTGTCTTTCAGAGAAACGCATGTGAGTTTCTTCCTAATGCTTGCAAGTAGCTTAAGGCACTTTCAAAGGAAAGTGATTTTCTCAGAAAGGACAGCATTTAGAAAGTGAAGCAACACTCCATTCACTTCGCACAGTGAATTGAAGTGTTGGAACAGACTGCTTCTCTTTCAGAGAAACGCATGTGAATTTCTTCCTAATGCTTGCAAGTAGCTTAAGGCACTTTCAAAGGAAAGTGATTTTCTCAGAAAGGACAGCATTTAGAAAGTGAAGCAACACTCCATTCACTTCGCACAGTGAATTGAAGTGTTGGAACAGACTGCTTCTCTTTCAGAGAAACGCATGTGAGTTTCTGGTGAATGCTTGTAAGCAGCTTAAGGCACTTTCAAAGGAAAGTGATTTTCTCTGAAAGGACAGCATTTAGAAAGTGAGGCAACACTCCATTCACTTCACACAGTGAATTGAAGTGTTGGAACAGACTGCTTCTCTTTCAGAGAAACGCATGTGAGTTTCTTCCTAATGCTTGCAAGTAGCTTAAGGCACTTTCAAAGGAAAGTGATTTTCTCTGAAAGGACAGCATTTAGAAAGTGAAGCAACACTCCCTTCACTTCGCACAGTGAATTGAAGTGTTGGAACAGACTGCTTCTCTTTCAGAGAAACGCATGTGAGTTTCTGTTGAATGCTTGTAAGTAGCTTAAGGCACTTTGAAAGGAAAGTGATTTTCTCTGAAAGGACAGCATTTAGAAAGTGAAGCAACACTCCATTCACTTCGCAGAGTGAATTGAAGTATTGGAACAGACTGCTTCTCTTTCAGAGAAACGCATGTGAGTTTCTGGTGAATGCTTGTAAGTAGTTTAAGGCACTTTCAAAGGAAAGTGATTTTCTCTGAAAGGACAGCATTTAGAAAGTGAAGCAACACTCCATTCACTTCGCACAGTGAATTGAAGTGTTGGAACAGACTGCTTCTCTTTCAGAGAAACGCATGTGAGTTTCTGTGAATGCTTGTAAGTAGTTTAAGGCACTTTCAAAGGAAAGTGATTTTCTCTGAAAGGACAGCATTTAGAAAGTGAAGCAACACTCCATTCACTTCGTGCAGTGAATTGAAGTGTTGGAACAGAGTGCTTCTCTTTCATAGAAACGCATTAGTGTTTCTTGTGTATGCTTCAAGTTGCTTAAGGCACTTTCAAAGGAAAGTGATTTTTTCTGAAAGGACAGCATTTAGAAAGTGAAGCAACACTCCATTCACTTCGCACAGTGAATTGAAGTGTTGGAACAGACTGCTTCTCTTTAAGAGAAACGCATGTGAGTTTTTTGTGAATGCTTGAAAGTAGTTTAAGGCACTTTCAAAGGAAAGTGATTTTCTCTTAAAGGACAGCATTTAGAAAGTGAAGCAGCACTCCATTCACTTCGCCCAGTGAATTGAAGTGTTGGAACCGACTGCTTCTCTTTCAGAGAAACGCTTGTGAGTTTCTGTTGAATGCTTGTAAGTAGCTTAAGGCACTTCCAAAGAAAGTGATTTTCTCTGAAAGGACAGCATTTAGAAAGTGAAGCAACACACCATTCCCTTCGTGCAGTGAATTGAAGTGTTGGAACAGAGTGCTTCTCTTTCATAAAAACGGATTAGTGTTTCTTGTGAATGCTTGTAAGTTGCTTAAGGCACTTTCAAAGGAAAGTGATTTTCTCTGAAAGGACATAATTTAGAAAGTGAAGCAACACTCCATTCACTTCGCACAGTGAATTGAAGTGTTGGAACAGACTGCTTCTCTTTCAGATAAATGCATGTGAGTTTCTGTTGAATGCTTGTAAGTAGCTTAAGGCACTTTCAAAGGAAAGTGATTTTCTCTGAAAGGACAGCACTTAGAAAGTGAAGCAACACTCCATTCACTTCGCACAATGAATTGAAGTATTGGAACGGACTGCTTCACTTTCAGAGAAACGCATGTGAGTTTCTGTTGAATGCTTGTAAGTAGCTTAAGACACTTTCAAAGGAAAGTGATTTTCTCTGAGATGACAGCATTTAGAAAGTGAGGCAACACTCCATTCACTTCACACAGTGAATTAAAGTGTTGGAACAGACTGCTTGTCTTTCAGAGAAACGCATGTGAGTTTCTTCCTAATGCTTGCAAGTAGCTTAAGGCACTTTCAAAGGAAAGTGATTTTCTCAGAAAGGACAGCATTTAGAAAGTGAAGCAACACTCCATTCACTTCGCACAGTGAATTGAAGTGTTGGAACAGACTGCTTCTCTTTCAGAGAAACGCATGTGAATTTCTTCCTAATGCTTGCAAGTAGCTTAAGGCACTTTCAAAGGAAAGTGATTTTCTCAGAAAGGACAGCATTTAGAAAGTGAAGCAACACTCCATTCACTTCGCACAGTGAATTGAAGTGTTGGAACAGACTGCTTCTCTTTCAGAGAAACGCATGTGAGTTTCTGGTGAATGCTTGTAAGCAGCTTAAGGCACTTTCAAAGGAAAGTGATTTTCTCTGAAAGGACAGCATTTAGAAAGTGAAGCAACACTCCCTTCACTTCGCACAGTGAATTGAAGTGTTGGAACAGACTGCTTCTCTTTCAGAGAAACGCATGTGAGTTTGTTGTGAATGCTTGAAAGTAGTTTAAGGCACTTTCAAAGGAAAGTGATTTTCTCTTAAAGGACAGCAAATAGAAAGTGAAGCAACACTCCATTCACTTCGCACAGTGAATTGAAGTGTTGGAACAGACTGCTTCTCTTTCAGAGAAACGCTTGTGAGTTTCTGTTGAATGCTTGTAAGTAGCTTAAGGCACTTCCAAAGAAAGTGATTTTCTCTGAAAGGACAGCATTTAGAAAGTGAAGCAACACACCATTCCCTTCGTGCAGTGAATTGAAGTGTTGGAACAGAGTGCTTCTCTTTCATAAAAACGGATTAGTGTTTCTTGTGAATGCTTGTAAGTTGCTTAAGGCACTTTCAAAGGAAAGTGATTTTCTCTGAAAGGACATAATTTAGAAAGTGAAGCAACACTCCATTCACTTCGCACAGTGAATTGAAGTGTTGGAACAGACTGCTTCTCTTTCAGATAAATGCATGTGAGTTTCTGTTGAATGCTTGTAAGTAGCTTAAGGCACTTTCAAAGGAAAGTGATTTTCTCTGAAAGGACAGCACTTAGAA
This sequence comes from Myodes glareolus, assembly GCF_982192425.1. Lineage (NCBI taxonomy): Eukaryota > Metazoa > Chordata > Mammalia > Rodentia > Cricetidae > Myodes > Myodes glareolus. Next base: position 2,884 of record NW_028263343.1, on the reverse strand, counting down.
AGTGAAGCAACACTCCATTCACTTCGCACAGTGAATTGAAGTATTGGAACGGACTGCTTCACTTTCAGAGAAACGCATGTGAGTTTCTGTTGAATGCTTGTAAGTAGCTTAAGGCACTTTCAAAGGAAAGTGATTTTCTCTGAGATGACAGCATTTAGAAAGTGAGGCAACACTCCATTCACTTCACACAGTGAATTAAAGTGTTGGAACAGACTGCTTGTCTTTCAGAGAAACGCATGTGAGTTTCTTCCTAATGCTTGCAAGTAGCTTAAGGCACTTTCAAAGGAAAGTGATTTTCTCAGAAAGGACAGCATTTAGAAAGTGAAGCAACACTCCATTCACTTCGCACAGTGAATTGAAGTGTTGGAACAGACTGCTTCTCTTTCAGAGAAACGCATGTGAATTTCTTCCTAAAGCTTGCAAGTAGCTTAAGGCACTTTCAAAGGAAAGTGATTTTCTCAGAAAGGACAGCATTTAGAAAGTGAAGCAACACTCCATTCACTTCGCACAGTGAATTGAAGTGTTGGAACAGACTGCTTCTCTTTCAGAGAAACGCATGTGAGTTTCTGGTGAATGCTTGTAAGCAGCTTAAGGCACTTTCAAAGGAAAGTGATTTTCTCTGAAAGGACAGCATTTAGAAAGTGAAGCAACACTCCCTTCACTTCGCACAGTGAATTGAAGTGTTGGAACAGACTGCTTCTCTTTCAGAGAAACGCATGTGAGTTTGTTGTGAATGCTTGAAAGTAGTTTAAGGCACTTTCAAAGGAAAGTGATTTTCTCTTAAAGGACAGCAAATAGAAAGTGAAGCAACACTCCATTCACTTCGCACAGTGAATTGAAGTGTTGGAACAGACTGCTTCTCTTTCAGAGAAACGCATGTGAGTTTCTTCCTAATGCTTGCAAGTAGCTTAAGGCACTTTCAAAGGAAAATGATTTTCTCTGAAAGGACAGCATTTAGAAAGTGAAGCAACACTCCATTCCCTTCGTGCAGTGAATTGAAGTGTTGGAACAGAGTGCTTCTCTTTCATAGAAACGCATTAGTGTTTCTTGTGAATGCTTGCAAGTTGCTTAAGGCACTTTCAAAGGAAAGTGATTTTCTCTGAAAGGACATAATTTAGAAAGTGAAGCAACACTCCATTCACTTCGCACAGTGAATTGAAGTGTTGGAACAGACTGCTTCTCTTTCAGAGAAGCGCATGTGAGTTTTTTGTGAATGCTTGAAAGTAGTTTAAGGCACTTTCAAAGGAAAGTGATTTTCACTGAAAGGACAGCATTTAGAAAGTGAGGCAACACTCCATTCACTTCGCACAGTGAATTGAAGTGTTGGAACAGACTGCTTCTCTTTCAGAGAAACGCATGTGAGATTCTTCCTAATGCTTGCAAGTAGCTTAAGGCACTTTCAAAGGAAAGTGATTTTCTCTGAAAGGACAGCATTTAGAAAGTGAAGCAACACTCCATTCACTTCGCACAGTGAATTGAAGTGTTGGAACAGACTGCGTCTCTTTCAGATAAATGCATGTTATTTTCTGTTGAATGCTTGTAAGTAGCTTAAGGCACTTTCAAAGGAAAGTGATTTTCTCTGAAAGGACAGCACTTAGAAAGTGAAGCAACACTCCATTCACTTCGCAGAGTGAATTGAAGTGTTGGAACGGACTGCTTCACTTTCAGAGAAACGCATGTGAGTTTCTGGTGAATGCTTGTAAGTAGCTTAAGGCACTTTCAAAGGAAAGTGATTTTCTATGAGATGACAGCATTTAGAAAGTGAGGCAACACTCCATTCACTTCACACAGTGAATTAAAGTGTTGGAACAGACTGCTTGTCTTTCAGAGAAACGCATGTGAGTTTCTTCCTAATGCTTGCAAGTAGCTTAAGGCACTTTCAAAGGAAAGTGATTTTCTCAGAAAGGACAGCATTTAGAAAGTGAAGCAACACTCCATTCACTTCGCACAGTGAATTGAAGTGTTGGAACAGACTGCTTCTCTTTCAGAGAAACGCATGTGAATTTCTTCCTAATGCTTGCAAGTAGCTTAAGGCACTTTCAAAGGAAAGTGATTTTCTCAGAAAGGACAGCATTTAGAAAGTGAAGCAACACTCCATTCACTTCGCACAGTGAATTGAAGTGTTGGAACAGACTGCTTCTCTTTCAGAGAAACGCATGTGAGTTTCTGGTGAATGCTTGTAAGCAGCTTAAGGCACTTTCAAAGGAAAGTGATTTTCTCTGAAAGGACAGCATTTAGAAAGTGAGGCAACACTCCATTCACTTCACACAGTGAATTGAAGTGTTGGAACAGACTGCTTCTCTTTCAGAGAAACGCATGTGAGTTTCTTCCTAATGCTTGCAAGTAGCTTAAGGCACTTTCAAAGGAAAGTGATTTTCTCTGAAAGGACAGCATTTAGAAAGTGAAGCAACACTCCCTTCACTTCGCACAGTGAATTGAAGTGTTGGAACAGACTGCTTCTCTTTCAGAGAAACGCATGTGAGTTTCTGTTGAATGCTTTTAAGTAGCTTAAGGCACTTTGAAAGGAAAGTGATTTTCTCTGAAAGGACAGCATTTAGAAAGTGAAGCAACACTCCATTCACTTCGCAGAGTGAATTGAAGTATTGGAACAGACTGCTTCTCTTTCAGAGAAACGCATGTGAGTTTCTGTTGAATGCTTGTAAGTAGTTTAAGGCACTTTCAAAGGAAAGTGATTTTCTCTGAAAGGACAGCATTTAGAAAGTGAAGCAACACTCCATTCACTTCGCACAGTGAATTGAAGTGTTGGAACAGACTGCTTCTCTTTCAGAGAAACGCATGTGAGTTTCTGTTGAATGCTTGTAAGTAGTTTAAGGCACTTTCAAAGGAAAGTGATTTTCTCTGAAAGGACAGCATTTAGAAAGTG